>NW_025961778.1:0-31773 GCF_023159225.1 Perognathus longimembris pacificus | reverse complement strand
AAGGGGGTAGGCAGCTGTATATCAGGGAGTAAACCTTCTGAGAATAAAAACAGCTGGAGCTTGTTAAGGTAATTACACAGGGGAAAGGATAGTGTACTGGGAACTCCTCAGAAGAATCTGATTTGTGGTGAGGGCAGAGAGATAAACGCTCATTTAGGAACGACATGAACATGTTGCGTAGGTAGCTGTTTATCAGTAAATATCTCCACTGAGATTAAGAAAAGCAGTAGCTTAATAAATTAAGTACTTCCTGGTATGGTTACTCTACTGGTAACTCCCCAAAAGAATCTGGATTGTGGTGAGGGAACAGCGAAAAAAGCTCATTTAGGACCTGCACTTACGAAGGGGGTAGGCAGCTGTATATCAGGGAGTAAACCTTCTGAGAATAAAAACAGCTGGAGCTTGTTAAGGTTATTACACAGGGGAAAGGATAATGTACTGGGAACTCCTCAGAAGAATCTGATTTGTGGTGAGGGCAGAGAGTTAAAAGCTCATTTAGGAACGACATGAACATGCTGCGTAGGTAGCTGTTTATCAGTAAATATCTCCACTGAGATTAAGAAAAGCAGTAGCTTAATAAATTAAGTACTTCCTGGTATGGTTACTGTACTGGTAACTCCCCCAAAGAATCTGGATTGTGGTGAGGGAACAGAGAAAAAAGCACATTTAGGACCTGCACTTACCAAGGGGGTAGGCAGCTGTATATCAGGGAGTAAACCTTCTTAGAATAAAAACAGCTGCAGCTTGTTAAGGTAATTACAAAGGGGAAAGGATAATGTACTGGGAACTCCTCAGAAGAATCTGATTTGTGGTGAGGGCAGAGAGATAAAAGCTCATTTAGGAACGACATGAACATGCTGCGTAGGTAGCTGTTTATCAGTAAATATCTCCACTGAGATTAAGAAAAGCAGTAGCTTAATAAATTAAGTACTTCCTGGTATGGTTACTATACTGGTAACTCCCCAAAAGAATCTGGATTGTGGTAGGGAACAGAGAAAAAAGCTCATTTAGCACCTGCACTTACGAAGTTTGTAGGCAGCTGTATATCAGGGAGTAAACCTTCTGAGAATAAAAACAGCTGGAGCTTTTTAAGGTAATTACACAGGGGAAAGGATAATGTACTGGGAACTCCTCAGAAGAATCTGATTTGTGGTGAGGGCTGAGAGATAAAATCTCATTTAGGAACGACATGAACATGCTGCGTAGGTAGCTGTTTATCAGTAAATATCTCCACTGAGATTAAGAAAAGCAGTAGCATAATAAATTAAGTACCTCCTGGTATGGTTACTGTACTCGTAACTCCCCAAAAGAATCTGGATTGTGGTGAGGGAACAGAGAAAAAAGCTCATTTAGAACCTGCACTTACGAAGGGGGTAGGCAGCGGTATATCAGGGAGTAAACCTTCTGAGAATAAAAACAGCTGGAGCTTGTTAAGGTAATTACACAGGGGAAAGGATAATGTACTGGGAACTCCTCAGAAGCATCTGATTGTGGTGAGGGCAGAGAGATAAAAGCTCATTTAGGAACGACATGAACATGCTGCGTAGGTAGCTGTTTATCAGTAAATATCTCCACTGAGATTAAGAAAAGCAGTAGCTTAATAAATTAAGTACTTCCTGGTATGGTTACTGTACTGGTAACTCCCCAAAAGAATCTGGATTGTGGTGAGGGAACAGAGAAAAAAGCTCCTTTAGGACCTGCACTTACGAAAGGGGTAGGCAGCTGTATATCAGGGAGTAAACCTTCTGAGAATAAAAACAGCTGGAGCTTGTTAAGGTAATTACACAGGGGAAAGGATAATGTACTGGGAAATCCTCAGAAGAATCTGATTTGTGGTGAGGGCAGAGAGATAAAAGCTCATTTAGGAACGACATGAACATGCTGCGTAGGTAGCTGTTTATCAGTAAATATCTCCACTGAGATTAAGAAAAGCAGTAGCTTAATAAATTAAGTACTTCCTGGTATGGTTACTGTACTGGTAACTCCCCAAAAGAATCTGGATTGTGGTGAGGGAACAGAGAAAAAAGCTCATTTAGGACCTGCACTTACGAAGGGGGTAGGCAGCTGTATATCAGGGAGTAAACCTTCTGAGAATAAAAACAGCTGGAGCTTGTTAAGGTAATTAAACAGGGGAAAGGATAATGTACTGGGAACTCCTCAGAAGAATCTGACTTGTGGTGAGGGCAGAGAGATAAAAGCTCATTTAGGAACGACATAAACATGCTGCGTAGGTAGCTGTTTATCAGTAAATATCTCCACTGAGATTAAGAAAAGCAGTAGCTTAATAAATTAAGTACTTCCTGGTATGGTTACTGTACTGGTAACTCCCCAAAAGAATCTGGATTGTGGTGAGGGAACAGAGAAAAAAGCTCATTTAGGACCTGCACTTACGAAGGGGGTAGGCAGCTGTATATCAGGGAGTAAAACTTCTGAGAATAAAAACAGCTGGAGCTTGTTAAGGTAATTACACAGGGGAAAGGATAATGTACTGGGAACTCCTCAGAAGAATCTGATTTGTGGTGAGGGCAGAGAGATAAAAGCTCATTTAGGAACGACATAAACATGCTGCGTGTGTAGCTGTTTATCAGTAAATATCTCCACTGAGATTAAGAAAAGCAGTAGCTTAATAAGTTAAGTACTTCCTGGTATGGTTACTGTACTGGTAACTCCCCAAAAGAATCTGGATTGTGGTGAGGGAACAGAGAAAAAAGCTCATTTAGGACCTGCACTTACGAAGGGGGTAGGCAGCTGTATATCAGGGAGTAAACCTTCTGAGAATAAAAACAGCTGGAGCTTGCTAAGGTAATTACACAGGGGAAAGGATAATGTACTGGGAACTCCTCAGAAGAATCTGATTTGTGGTGAGGGCAGAGAGATAAAAGCTCATTTAGGAACGACATGAACATGCTGCGTAGGTAGCTGTTTATCAGTAAATATCTCCACTGAGATTAAGAAAAGCAGTAGCTTAATAAATTAAGTACTTCCTGGTATGGTTACTGTACTGGTAACTCTCCAAAAGAATCTGGATTGTGGTGAGGGAACAGTGAAAAAAGCTCATTTAAGACCTGCACTTACGAAGGGGGTAGGCAGCTGTATATCAGGGAGTAAACCATCTGAGAATAAAAACAGCTGGAGCTTGCTAAGGTAATTACACAGGGGAAAGGATAATGTACTGGAACTCCTCAGAAGAATCTGATTTGTGGTGAGGGCAGAGAGATAAAAGCTCATTTAGGACCGACATGAACATGCTGCGTAGGTAGCTGTTTATCAGTAAATATCTCCACTGAGATTAAGAAAAGCAGTAGCTTAATAAATTAAGTATTTCCTGGTATGGTTACTGTACTGGTAACTCCCCAAAAGAATCTGGATTGTGGTGAGGGAACAGAGAAAAAAGCTCATTTAGGACCTGCACTTACGAAGGGGGTAGGCAGCTGTATATCAGGGAGTAAACCTTCTGAGAATAAAAACAGCTGGAGCTTGTAAAGGTAATTACACAGGGGAAAGGATAATGTACTGGGAAATCCTCAGAAGAATCTGATTTGTGGTGAGGGCAGAGAGATAAAAGCTCATTTAGGAACGACATGAACATGCTGCGTAGGTAGCTGTTTATCAGTAAATATCTCCACTGAGATTAAGAAAAGCAGTAGCTTAATAAATTAAGTACTTCCTGGTATGGTTACTGTACTGGTAACTCCCCAAAAGAATCTGGATTGTGGTGAGGAACAGAGAAAAAAGCTCATTTAGGACCTGCAATTACGAAGGGGGTAGGCAGCTGTATATCAGGGAGTAAACCTTCTGAGAATAAAAACAGCTGGAGCTTGTTAAGGTAATTACACAGGGGAAAGGATAATGTACTGGGAACTCCTCAGAAGAATCTGATTTGTGGTGAGGTAAGAGAGATAAATGCTCATTTAGGAACGACATGAACATGCTGCGTAGGTAGCTGTTTATCAGTAAATATATCCACTGAGATTAAGAAAAGCAGTAGCTTAATAAATTAAGTACTTCCTGGTATGGTTACTGTACTCGTAACTCCCAAAAGAATCTGGATTGTGGTGAGGGAACAGAGAAAAAAGCTCATTTAGAACCTGCACTTACGAAGTGGGTAGGCTGCGGTATATCAGGGAGTAAACCTTCTGAGAATAAAAACAGCTGGAGCTTGTTAAGGTAATTACACAGGGGAAAGGATAATGTACTGGGAACTCCTCAGAAATATCTGATTTGTGGTGAGGGTAGAGAGATAAAAGCTCATTTAGGAACGACATGAACATGCTGCGTAGGTAGCTGTTTATCAGTAAATATCTCCACTGAGATTAAGAAAAGCAGTAGCTTAATAAATTAAGTACTTCCTGGTATGGTTACTGTACTGGTAACTCCCCAAAAGAATCTGGATTGTGGTGACGGAACAGAGAAAAAAGCTCATTTAAGACCTGCACTTACGAAGGGGGTAGGCAGCTGTATATCAGGAAGTAAACCTTCTGAGAATAAAAACAGCTGGAGCTTGCTAAGGTAATTACACAGGGGAAAGGATAATGTACTGGGAACTCCTCAGAAGAATCTGATTTGTGGTAGGGCAGAGAGATAAAAACTCATTTAGGAACGACATGAACATGCTGCGTAGGTAGCTGTTTATCAGTAAATATCTCCACTGAGATTAAGAAAAGCAGTAGCTTAATAAATTAAGTACTTCCTGGTATGGTTACTGTACTGATAACTCCCCAAAAGAATCTGGATTGTGGTGAGGGAACAGAGAAAAAAGCTCATTTAGCACCTGCACTTACGAAGGGGGTAGGCAGCTGTATATCAGGAGTAAACCTTCTGAAAATAAAAACAGCTAGAGCTTGTTAAGGTAAGTACACAGGGAAAAGGATAATGTACGGGGAACTCCTCAGAAGAATCTGATTTGTGGTGAGCGCAGAGAGATAAAAGCTCATTTAAGAACGACATGAACATGCTGCGTAGGTAGCTGTTTATCAGTAAATATCTCCACTGAGATTAAGAAAAGCAGTAGCTTAATAAATTAAGTACTTCCTGGTATGGTTACTGTACTGGTAACTCTCCAAAAGAATCTGGATTTTGTTGAGGGAACAGAGAAAAAAGCTCATTTATTACCTGCACTTACGAAGGGGGTAGGCAGCTGTATATCAGGGTGTAAACCTTCTGAGAACAAAAACAGCTGGAGCTTACTAAGGTAATTACACAGGGGAAGGATAATGTACTGGGAACTCCTCAGAAGAATCTGATTTTTGGAGAGGTCAGAGAGATAAAAGCTCATTTAGGAACGACATGAACATGCTGCGTAGGTAGCTGTTTATCAGTAAATATCTCCACTGAGATTAAGAAAAGCAGTAGCTTAATAAATTAAGTACTTCCTGGTATGGTTACTGTACTGGTAACTCTCCAAAAGAATCTGGATTGTGGTGAGGGAACAGAGAAAAAAGCTCATTTAAGACCTGCACTTACGAAGGGGGTAGGCAGCTGTATATCATTGTGTAAACCTTCTGAGAATAAAAACAGCTGGAGCTTGCTAAGGTAATTACACAGGGGAAAGGATAATGTACTGGGAACTCCTCAGAAGAATCTGATTTTTGGTGAGGGCAGAGAGATAAAAGCTCATTTAGGACCGACATGAACATGCTGCGTAGGTAGCTGTTTATCAGTAAGTATCTCCACTGAGATTAAGAAAAGCAGTAGCTTAATAAATTAAGTATTTCCTGGTATGGTTACTGTACTGGTAACTCCCCAAAAGAATCTGGATTGTGGTGAGGGAACAGAGAAAAAAGCTCATTTAGGACCTGCACTTACGAAGGGGGTAGGCAGCTGTATATCAGGGAGTAAACCTTCTGAGAATAAAAACAGCTGGAGCTTGTTAAGGTAATTACACAGGGGAAAGGATAGTGTACTGGGAACTCCTCAGAAGAATCTGATTTGTGGTGAGGGCAGAGAGATAAACGCTCATTTAGGAACGACATGAACATGTTGCGTAGCTAGCTGTTTATCAGTAAATATCTCCACTGAGATTAAGAAAAGCAGTAGCTTAATAAATTAAGTACTTCCTGGTATGGTTACTCTACTGGTAACTCCCCAAAAGAATCTGGATTGTGGTGAGGGAACAGCGAAAAAAGCTCATTTAGGACCTGCACTTACGAAGGGGGTAGGCAGCTGTATATCAGGGAGTAAACCTTCTGAGAATAAAAACAGCTGGAGCTTGTTAAGGTTATTACACAGGGGAAAGGATAAAGTACTGGGAACTCCTCAGAGGAATCTGATTTGTGGTGAGGGCAGAGAGTTAAAAGCTCATTTAGGAATGACATGAACATGCTGCGTAGGTAGCTGTTTATCAGTAAATATCTCCACTGAGATTAAGAAAAGCAGTAGCTTAATAAATTAAGTACTTCCTGGTATGGTTACTGTACTGGTAACTCCCCAAAAGAATCTGGATTGTGGTGAGGGAACAGAGAAAAAAGCTCATTTAGGACCTGCACTTACGAAGGGGGTAGGCAGCTGTATATCAGGGAGTAAAACTTCTGAGAATAAAAACATCTGGAGCTTGTTAAGGTAATTACACAGGGGAAAGGATAATGTACTGGAACTCCTCAGAAGAATCTGATTTGTGGTGAGGGCAGAGAGATAAAAGCTCATTTAGGAACGACATGAACATGCTGCGTAGGTAGCTGTTTATCAGTAAATATCTCCACTGAGATTAAGAAAAGCAGTAGCTTAATAAATTAAGTACTTCCTGGTATGGTTACTGTACTGGTAACTCCCCAAAAGAATCTGGATTGTGGTGAGGGAACAGAGAAAAAAGCTCATTTAGGACCTGCACTTACGAAGGGGGTAGGCAGCTGTATATCAGGGAGTAAACCTTCTGAGAATAAAAACAGCTGGAGCTTGTTAAGGTAATTAAACAGGGGAAAGGATAATGTACTGGGAACTCCTCAGAAGAATCTGATTTGTGGTGAGGGCAGAGAGATAAAAGCTCATTTAGGAACGACATAAACATGCTGCGTAGGTAGCTGTTTATCAGTAAATATCTCCACTGAGATTAAGAAAAGCAGTAGCTTAATAAATTAAGTACTTCCTGGTATGGTTACTGTACTGGTAACTCCCCAAAAGAATCTGGATTGTGGTGAGGGAACAGAGAAAAAAGCTCATTTAGGACCTGCACTTACGAAGGGGGTAGGCAGCAGTATATCAGGGAGTAAAACTTCTGAGAATAAAAACAGCTGGAGCTTGTTAAGGTAATTACACAGGGGAAAGGATAATGTACTGGGAACTCCTCAGAAGAATCTGATTTGTGGTGAGGGAAGAGAGATAAAAGCTCATTTAGGAACGACATAAACATGCTGCGTGTGTAGCTGTTTATCAGTAAATATCTCCACTGAGATTAAGAAAAGCAGTAGCTTAATAAGTTAAGTACTTCCTGGTATGGTTACTGTACTGGTAACTCCCCAAAAGAATCTGGATTGTGGTGAGGGAACAGAGAAAAAAGCTCATTTAGGACCTGCACTTACGAAGGGGGTAGGCAGCTGTATATCAGGGAGTAAACCTTCTGAGAATAAAAACAGCTGGAGCTTGCTAAGGTAATTACACAGGGGAAAGGATAATGTACTGGGAACTCCTCAGAAGAATCTGATTTGTGGTGAGGGCAGAGAGATAAAAGCTCATTTAGGAACGACATGAACATGCTGCGTAGGTAGCTGTTTATCAGTAAATATCTCCACTGAGATTACGAAAAGCAGTAGCTTAATAAATTAAGTACTTCCTGGTATGGTTACTGTACTGGTAACTCTCCAAAAGAATCTGGATTGTGGTGAGGGAACAGTGAAAAAAGCTCATTTAAGACCTGCACTTACGAAGGGGGTAGGCAGCTGTATATCAGGGAGTAAACCATCTGAGAATAAAAACAGCTGGAGCTTGCTAAGGTAATTACACAGGGGAAGGATAATGTACTGGGAACTCCTCAGAAGAATCTGATTTGTGGTGAGGGCAGAGAGATAAAAGCTCATTTAGGACCGACATGAACATGCTGCGTAGGTAGCTGTTTATCAGTAAATATCTCCACTGAGATTAAGAAAAGCAGTAGCTTAATAAATTAAGTATTTCCTGGTATGGTTACTGTACTGGTAACTCCCCAAAAGAATCTGGATTGTGGTGAGGGAACAGAGAAAAAAGCTCATTTAGGACCTGCACTTACGAAGGGGGTAGGCAGCTGTATATCAGGGAGTAAACCTTCTGAGAATAAAAACAGCTGGAGCTTGTAAAGGTAATTACACAGGGGAAAGGATAATGTACTGGGAAATCCTCAGAAGAATCTGATTTGTGGTGAGGGCAGAGAGATAAAAGCTCATTTAGGAACGACATGAACATGCTGCGTAGGTAGCTGTTTATCAGTAAATATCTCCACTGAGATTAAGAAAAGCAGTAGCTTAATAAATTAAGTACTTCCTGGTATGGTTACTGTACTGGTAACTCCCCAAAAGAATCTGGATTGTGGTGAGGGAACAGAGAGAAAAGCTCCTTTAGGACCTGCAATTACGAAGGGGGTAGGCAGCTGTATATCAGGGAGTAAACCTTCTGAGAATAAAAACAGCTGGAGCTTGTTAAGGTAATTACACAGGGGAAAGGATAATGTACTGGGAACTCCTCAGAAGAATCTGATTTGTGGTGAGGGAAGAGAGATAAATGCTCATTTAGGAACGACATGAACATGCTGCGTAGGTAGCTGTTTATCAGTAAATATCTCCACTGAGATTAAGAAAAGCAGTAGCTTAATAAATTAAGTACTTCCTGGTATGGTTACTGTACTCGTAACTCCCCAAAAGAATCTGGATTGTGGTGAGGGAACAGAGAAAAAAGCTCATTTAGAACCTGCACTTACGAAGTGGGTAGGCTGCGGTATATCAGGGAGTATACCTTCTGAGAATAAAAACAGCTGGAGCTTGTTAAGGTAATTACACAGGGGAAAGGATAATGTACTGGGAACTCCTCAGAAGAATCTGATTTGTGGTGATTGTAGAGAGATAAAAGCTCATTTAGGAACGACATGAACATGCTGCGTAGGTAGCTGTTTATCAGTAAATATCTCCACTGAGATTAAGAAAAGCAGTAGCTTAATAAATTAAGTACTTCCTGGTATGGTTACTGTACTGGTAACTCCCCAAAAGAATCTGGATTGTGGTGACGGAACAGAGAAAAAAGCTCATTTAGGACCTGCACTTACGAAGGGGATAGGCAGCTGTATATCAGGAAGTAAACCTTCTGAGAATAAAACAGCTGGAGCTTGCTAAGGTAATTACACAGGGGAAAGGATATGTACTGGGAACTCCTCAGAAGAATCTGATTTGTGGTGAGGGGAGAGAGATAAATGCTCATTTAGGAACGACATGAACATGCTGCGTAGGTAGCTGTTTATCATTAAATATCTCCACTGAGATTAAGAAAAGCAGTAGCTTAATAAATTTAAGTACTTCCTGGTATGGTTACTGTACTGGTAACTCCCCAAAAGAATCTGGATTGTGGTGAGGGAACAGAGAAAAAAGCTCATTTAGGACCTGCACTTACGAAGGGGGTAGGCAGCTGTATATCAGGGAGTAAACCTTCTGAGAATAAAAACAGCTGGAGCTTGTTAAGGTAATTACACAGGGGAAAGGATAATGTACTGGGAACTCCTCAGAAGAATCTGATTTGTGGTGAGGGCAGAGAGATAAAAGCTCATTTAGGAACGACATAAACATGCTGCGTAGGTAGCTGTTTATCAGTAAATATCTCCACTGAGATTAAGAAAAGCAGTAGCTTAATAAATTAAGTACTTCCTGGTATGGTTACTGTACTGGTAACTCCCCAAAAGAATCTGGATTGTGGTGAGGGAACAGAGAAAAAAGCACATTTAGGACCTGCACTTACCAAGGGGGTAGGCAGCTGTATATCAGAGAGTAAACCTTCTGAGAATAAAAACAGCTGCAGCTTGTTAAGGTAATTACAAAGGGGAAAGGATAATGTACTGGGAACTCCTCAGAAGAATCTGATTTGTGGTGAGGGCAGAGAGATAAAAGCTCATTTAGGAACGACATGAACATGCTGCGTAGGTAGCTGTTTATCAGTAAATATCTCCACTGAGATTAAGAAAAGCAGTAGCTTAATAAATTAAGTACTTCCTGGTATGGTTACTATACTGGTAACTCCCCAAAAGAATCTGGATTGTGGTGAGGGAACAGAGAAAAAAGCTCATTTAGCACCTGCACTTACGAAGTGTGTAGGCAGCTGTATATCAGGGAGTAAACCTTCTGAGAATAAAAACAGCTGGAGCTTTTTAAGGTAATTACACAGGGGAAAGGATAATGTACTGGGAACTCCTCAGAAGAATCTGATTTGTGGTGAGGGCTGAGAGATAAAATCTCATTTAGGAACGACATGAACATGCTGCGTAGGTAGCTGTTTATCAGTAAATATCTCCACTGAGATTATGAAAAGCAGTAGCTTAATAAATTAAGTACCTCCTGGTATGGTTACTGTACTCGTAACTCCCCAAAAGGATCTGGATTGTGGTGAGGGAACAGAGAAATAAGCTCATTTAGAACCTGCACTTACGAAGGGGGTAGGCAGCGGTATATCAGGGAGTAAACCTTCTGAGAATAAAAACAGCTGGAGCTTGTTAAGGTAATTACACAGGGGAAAGGATAATGTACTGGGAACTCCTCAGAAGAATCTGATTGTGGTGAGGGCAGAGAGATAAAAGCTCATTTAGGAACGACATGAACATGCTGCGTAGGTAGCTGTTTATCAGTAAATATCTCCACTGAGAATAAGAAAAGCAGTAGCTTAATAAATGAAGTACTTCCTGGTATGGTTACTGTACTGGTAACTCCCCAAAGATCTGGATTGTGGTGAGGGAACAGAGAAAAAAGCTTATTTAGGACCTGCAATTACGAAGGGGGTAGGCAGCTGTATATCAGGGAGTAAACCTTCTGAGAATAAAAACAGCTGGAGCTTGTTAAGGTAATTACACAGGGGAAAGGATAATGTACTGGGAACTCCTCAGAAGAATCTGATTTGTGGTGAGGGAAGAGAGATAAATGCTCATTTAGGAACGACATGAACATGCTGCGTAGGTAGCTGTTTATCAGTAAATATCTCCACTGAGATTAAGAAAAGCATTAGCTTAATAAATTAAGTACTTCCTGGTATGGTTACTGTACTGGTAACTCCCCAAAGAATCTGGATTGTGGTGAGGGAACAGAGAAAAAAGCTCATTTAGGACCTGCACTTACGAAGGGGGTAGGCAGCTGTATATCAGGGAGTAAACCTTCTGAGAATAAAAACAGCTGGAGCTTGCTAAGGTAATTACACAGGGGAAAGGATAATGTACTGGGAACTCCTCAGAAGAATCTGATTTGTGGTGAGGGCAGAGAGATAAAAGCTCATTTAGGAACGACATGAACATGCTGCGTAGGTAGCTGTTTATCAGTAAATATCTCACTGAGATTACGAAAAGCAGTAGCTTAATAAATTAAGTACTTCCTGGTATGGTTACTGTACTGGTAACTCTCCAAAAGAATCTGGATTGTGGTGAGGGAACAGTGAAAAAAGCTCATTTAAGACCTGCACTTACGAAGGGGGTAGGCAGCTGTATATCAGGGAGTAAACCATCTGAGAATAAAAACAGCTGGAGCTTGCTAAGGTAATTACACAGGGGAAAGGATAATGTACTGGGAACTCCTCAGAAGAATCTGATTTGTGGTGAGGGCAGAGAGATAAAAGCTCATTTAGGACCGACATGAACATGCTGCGTAGGTAGCTGTTTATCAGTAAATATCTCCACTGAGATTAAGAAAAGCAGTAGCTTAATAAATAAGTATTTCCTGGTATGGTTACTGTACTGGTAACTCCCCAAAAGAATCTGGATTGTGGTGAGGGAACAGAGAAAAAAGCTCATTTAGGACCTGCACTTACGAAGGGGGTAGGCAGCTGTATATCAGGGAGTAAACCTTCTGAGAATAAAAACAGCTGGAGCTTGTAAAGGTAATTACACAGGGGAAAGGATAATGTACTGGGAAATCCTCAGAAGAATCTGATTTGTGGTGAGGGCAGAGAGATAAAAGCTCATTTAGGAACGACATGAACATGCTGCGTAGGTAGCTGTTTATCAGTAAATATCTCCACTGAGATTAAGAAAAGCAGTAGCTTAATAAATTAAGTACTTCCTGGTATGGTTACTGTACTGGTATCTCCCCAAAAGAATCTGGATTGTGGTGAGGGAACAGAGAGAAAAGCTCATTTAGGACCTGCAATTACGAAGGGGGTAGGCAGCTGTATATCAGGGAGTAAACCTTCTGAGAATAAAAACAGCTGGAGCTTGTTAAGGTAATTACACAGGGGAAAGGATAATGTACTGGGAACTCCTCAGAAGAATCTGATTTGTGGTGAGGGAAGAGAGATAAATGCTCATTTAGGAACGACATGAACATGCTGCGTAGGTAGCTGTTTATCAGTAAATATCTCCACTGAGATTAAGAAAAGCAGTAGCTTAATAAATTAAGTACTTCCTGGTATGGTTACTGTACTCGTAACTCCCCAAAAGAATCTGGATTGTGGTGAGGGAACAGAGAAAAAAGCTCATTTAGAACCTGCACTTACGAAGTGGGTAGGCTGCGGTATATCAGGGAGTATACCTTCTGAGAATAAAAACAGCTGGAGCTTGTTAAGGTAATTACACAGGGGAAAGGATAATGTACTGGGAACTCCTCAGAAGAATCTGATTTGTGGTGATTGTAGAGAGATAAAAGCTCATTTAGGAACGACATGAACATGCTGCGTAGGTAGCTGTTTATCAGTAAATATCTCCACTGAGATTAAGAAAAGCAGTAGCTTAATAAATTAAGTACTTCCTGTATGGTTACTGTACTGGTAACTCCCAAAAGAATCTGGATTGTGGTGACGGAACAGAGAAAAAAGCTCATTTAGGACCTGCACTTACGAAGGGGATAGGCAGCTGTATATCAGGAAGTAAACCTTCTGAGAATAAAAACAGCTGGAGCTTGCTAAGGTAATTACACAGGGGAAAGGATAATGTACTGGGAACTCCTCAGAAGAATCTGATTTGTGGTGAGGGGAGAGAGATAAATGCTCATTTAGGAACGACATGAACATGCTGCGTAGGTAGCTGTTTATCATTAAATATCTCCACTGAGATTAAGAAAAGCAGTAGCTTAATAAATTAAGTACTTCCTGGTATGGTTACTGTACTGGTAACTCCCCAAAAGAATCTGGATTGTGGTGAGGGAACAGAGAAAAAAGCTCATTTAGGACCTGCACTTACGAAGGGGGTAGGCAGCTGTATATCAGGGAGTAAACCTTCTGAGAATAAAAACAGCTGGAGCTTGTTAAGGTAATTACACAGGGGGAAAGGATAATGTACTGGGAACTCCTCAGAAGAATCTGATTTGTGGTGAGGGCAGAGAGATAAAAGCTCATTTAGGAACGACATAAACATGCTGCGTAGGTAGCTGTTTATCAGTAAATATCTCCACTGAGATTAAGAAAAGCAGTAGCTTAATAAATTAAGTACTTCCTGGTATGGTTACTGTACTGGTAACTCCCCAAAAGAATCTGGATTGTGGTGAGGGAACAGAGAAAAAAGCACATTTAGGACCTGCACTTACCAAGGGGGTAGGCAGCTGTATATCAGAGAGTAAACCTTCTGAGAATAAAAACAGCTGCAGCTTGTTAAGGTAATTACAAAGGGGAAAGGATAATGTACTGGGAACTCCTCAGAAGAATCTGATTTGTGGTGAGGGCAGAGAGATAAAAGCTCATTTAGGAACGACATGAACATGCTGCGTAGGTAGCTGTTTATCAGTAAATATCTCCACTGAGATTAAGAAAAGCAGTAGCTTAATAAATTAAGTACTTCCTGGTATGGTTACTATACTGGTAACTCCCCAAAAGAATCTGGATTGTGGTGAGGGAACAGAGAAAAAAGCTCATTTAGCACCTGCACTTACGAAGTGTGTAGGCAGCTGTATATCAGGGAGTAAACCTTCTGAGAATAAAAACAGCTGGAGCTTTTTAAGGTAATTACACAGGGGAAAGGATAATGTACTGGGAACTCCTCAGAAGAATCTGATTTGTGGTGAGGGCTGAGAGATAAAATCTCATTAGGAACGACATGAACATGCTGCGTAGGTAGCTGTTTATCAGTAAATATCTCCACTGAGATTATGAAAAGCAGTAGCTTAATAAATTAAGTACCCTCCTGGTATGGTTACTGTACTCGTAACTCCCCAAAAGGATCTGGATTGTGGTGAGGGAACAGAGAAATAAGCTCATTTAGAACCTGCACTTACGAAGGGGGTAGGCAGCGGTATATCAGGGAGTAAACCTTCTGAGAATAAAAACAGCTGGAGCTTGTTAAGGTAATTACACAGGGGAAAGGATAATGTACTGGGAACTCCTCAGAAGAATCTGATTGTGGTGAGGGCAGAGAGATAAAAGCTCATTTAGGAACGACATGAACATGCTGCGTAGGTAGCTGTTTATCAGTAAATATCTCCACTGAGAATAAGAAAAGCAGTAGCTTAATAAATGAAGTACTTCCTGGTATGGTTACTGTACTGGTAACTCCCCAAAGAATCTGGATTGTGGTGAGGGAACAGAGAAAAAAGCTTATTTAGGACCTGCAATTACGAAGGGGGTAGGCAGCTGTATATCAGGGAGTAAACCTTCTGAGAATAAAAACAGCTGGAGCTTGTTAAGGTAATTACACAGGGGAAAGGATAATGTACTGGGAACTCCTCAGAAGAATCTGATTTGTGGTGAGGGAAGAGAGATAAATGCTCATTTAGGAACGACATGAACATGCTGCGTAGGTAGCTGTTTGTCAGTAAATATCTCCACTGAGATTAAGAAAAGCATTAGCTTAATAAATTAAGTACTTCCTGGTATGGTTACTGTACTGGTAACTCCCCAAAGAATCTGGATTGTGGTGAGGGAACAGAGAAAAAAGCTCATTAGGACCTGCACTTACGAAGGGGGTAGGCAGCTGTATATCAGGGAGTAAACCTTCTGAGAATAAAAACAGCTGGATCTTGTTAAGGTAATTACACAGGGGAAAGGATAATGTACTGGGAACTCCTCAGAAGAATCTGATTTGTGGTGAGGGCAGAGAGATAAAAGCTCATTTAGGAACGACATAAACATGCTGCGTAGGTAGCTGTTTATCAGTAAATATCTACACTGAGATTAAGAAAAGCAGTAGCTTAATAAATTAAGTACTTCCTGGTATGGTTACTGTACTGGTAACTCCCCAAAAGAATCTGTATTGTGGTGAGGGAACAGAGAAAAAAGCACATTTAGGACCTGCACTTACCAAGGGGGTAGGCAGCTGTATATCAGGGAGTAAAACCTTCTGAGAATAAAAACAGCTGGAGCTTGTTAAGGTAATTACAAAGGGGAAAGGATAATGTACTGGGAACTCCTCAGAAGAATCTGATTTGTGGTGAGGGCAGAGAGATAAAAGCTCATTTAGGAACGACATGAACATGCTGCGTAGGTACCTGTTTATCAGTAAATATCTCCACTGAGATTAAGAAAAGCAGTAGCTTAATAAATTAAGTACTTCCTGGTATGGTTACTATACTGATAACTCCCCAAAAGAATCTGGATTGTGGTGAGGGAACAGAGAAATAAGCTCATTTAGCACCTGCACTTACGAAGGTTGTAGGCAGCTGTATATCAGGGAGTAAACCTTCTGAGAATAAAAACAGCTGGAGCTTGTTAAGGTAATTACACAGGGCAAAGGATAATGTACTGGGAACTCCTCAGAAGAATCTGATTTTTGGTGAGGGCTGAGAGATAAAAGCTCATTTAGGAACGACATGAACATGCTGCGTAGGTAGCTGTTTATCAGTAAATATCTCCACTGAGATTAAGAAAAGCAGTAGCTTAATAAATTAAGTACTTCCTGGTATGGTTACTGTACTCGTAACTCCCCAAAAGAATCTGGATTTGGTGAGGGAACAGAGAAAAAAGCTCATTTAGAACCTGCACTTACGAAGGGGGTAGGCAGCTGTATATCAGGGAGTAAACCTTCTGAGAATAAAAACAGCTGGAGCTTGTTAAGGTAATTACACAGGGGAAAGGATAATGTACTGGGAACTCCTCAGAAGAATCTGATTTGTGGTGAGGGCAGAGAGATAAAAGCTCATTTAGGAAACGACATGAACATGCTGCGTAGGTAGCTGTTTATCAGTAAATATCTCCACTGAGATTAAGAAAAGCAGTAGCTTAATAAATTAAGTACTTCCTGGTATGGTTACTGTACTGGTAACTCCCCAAAAGAATCTGGATTGTGGTGAGGGAACAGAGAAAAAAGCTCATTTAGGACCTGCACTTACGAAGGGGGTAGGCAGCTGTATATCAGGGAGTAAACCTTCTGAGAATAAAAACAGCTGGAGCTTGTTAAGGTAATTACACAGGGGAAAGGATAGTGTACTGGGAACTCCTCAGAAGAATCTGATTTGTGGAGAGGGCAGAGAGATAAAAGCTCATTTAGAAACGACATGAACATGCTGCGTATGTAGCTGTTTATCAGTAAATATCTCCACTGAGATTAAGAAAAGCAGTAGCTTAATAAATTAAGTACTTCCTGGTATGGTTACTGTACTGGTAACTCCCCAAAAGAATCTGGATTGTGGTGAGGGAACAGAGAAAAAAGCTCATTTAAGACCTGCACTTACGAAGGGGGTAGGCAGCTGTATATCAGGGAGTAAACCTTCTGAGAATAAAAACAGCTGGAGCTTGTTAAGGTAATTACACAGGGGAAAGGATAATGTACTGGGAACTCCTCAGAAGAATCTGATTTGTGGTGAGGGCAGAGAGATAAAAGCTCATTTAGGAACGACATGAACATGCTGCGTAGGTAGCTGTTTATCAGTAAATATCTCCACTGAGATTAAGAAAAGCAGTAGCTTAATGAATTAAGTACTTCCTGGTATGGTTACTGTAAGGTAACTCCCCAAAAGAATCTGGATTGTGGTGAGGGAACAGAGAAAAAAGCTCATTTAGGACCTGCACTTACGAAGGGGGTAGGCAGCTGTATATCAGGGAGTAAACCTTCTGAGAATAAAAACAGCTGGAGCTTGTTAAGGTAGTTACACAGGGGAAAGGATAATGTACTGGGAACTCCTCAGAAGAATCTGATTTGTGGTGAGGGCAGAAAGATAAAAGCTCATTTAGGAACGACATGAACATGCTGCGTAGGTAGCTGTTTTATCAGTAAATATCTCCATTGAGATTAAGAAAAGCAGTAGCTTAATAAATTAAGTACTTCCTGGTATGGTTACTGTACTGGTAACTCCCCAAAAGAATCTGGATTGTGGTGAGGGAACAGAGAAAAAAGCTCATTTAGGACCTGCACTTACGAAGTGGGTAGGCAGCTGTATTTCAGGGAGTAAACCTTCTGAGATAAAAAACAGCTGGAGCTTGTTAAGGTAATTACACAGGGGAAAGGATAATGTACTGGGAACTCCTCAGAAGAATCTGATTTGTGGTGAGGGCAGAGAGATAAAAGCTCATTAGGAACGACATGAACGTGCTGCGTAGGTAGCTGTTTTATCAGTAAATATCTCCACTGAAATTAAGAAAAGCAGTAGCTAATAAATTAATTACTTCCTGGTATGGTTACTGTACTGGTAACTCCCCAAAAGAATCTGGATTGTGGGGAGGGAACAGAGAAAAAAGCTCATTTAGGACCTGCACTTACGAAGGGGGTAGGCAGCTGTATATCAGGGAGTAAACCTTCTGAGAATAAAAACAGCTGGAGCTTGTTAAGGTAATTACACAAGGGAAAGGATAATGTACTGGGAACTCCTCAGAAGAATCTGATTTGTGGTGAAGGCAGAGAGATAAAAGCTCATTTAGGAACGACATGACTATGCTGCGTAGGTAGCTGTTTATCATTAAATATCTCCACTGAGATTAAGAAAAGCAGTAGCTTCATAAATTAAGAACTTCCTGGTATGGTTACTGTACTGGTAACTCCCCAAAAGAATCTGGATTGTGGTGAGGAACAGAGAAAAAAGCTCATTTAGGACCTGCACTTACGAAGGGGGTAGGCAGCTCTATATCAGGGAGTAAACCTTCTGAGAATAAAACAGCTGGAGCTTGCTAAGGTAATTACACAGGGAAAGGATAATGTACTGGGAACTCCTCAGAAGAATCTGATTTGTGGTGAAGGCAGAGAGATAAAAGCTCATTTAGGAACGACATGAACACGCTGCGTAGGTAGCTGTTTATCAGTAAATATCTCCACTGAGATTAAGAAAAGCTGTAGGTTAATAATTTAAGTACTTCCTGGTATGGTTACTGTACTGGTAACTCCCCAAAAGAATCTGGATTGTGGTGAGGGAACAGAGAAAAAAGCTCATTTAGGACCTGCACTTACGAAGGGGGTAGTCAGCTGTATATGAGGGAGTAATCCTTCTGAGAATAAAAACAGCTGGAGCTTGTTAAGGTAATTACACAGGGGAAAGGATAATGTACTGGGAACTCCTCAGAAGAATCTGATTTGTGGTGAGGGCAGAGAGATAAAAGCTCATTTAGGAACGACATGAACATGCTTCGTAGGTAGCTGTTTATCAGGTAAATATCTCCACTGAGATTAAGAAAAGCATTAGCTTAATAAATTAAGTAATTCCTGGTATGGTTACTGTACTGGTAACTCCCCAAAAGAATCTGGATTGTGGTGAGGGAACAGAGAAAAAAGCTCATTTAGGACCTGCACTTACGAAGGGGGTAGGCAGCTGTATATCAGGGAGTAAACCTTCTGAGAATAAAAACAGCTGGAACTTGTTAAGGTAATTACACAGGGGAAAGGATAATGTACTGGGAACTCCTCAGAAGAATCTGATTTGTGGTGAGGGCAGAGTGATAAAAGCTCATTTAGGAACGACATGAACATGCTGCGTAGGTAGCTGTTTATCAGTAAATATCTCCACTGAGATTAAGAAAAGCAGTAGCTTAATAAATTAAGTACTTCTGGTATGGTTACTGTACTGGTAATTCCCCAAAGAATCTGGATTGTGGTGAGGGAACAGAGAAAAAAGCTCATTTAGGACCTGCACTTACGAAGGGGGTAGCAGCTGTATATCAGGGAGTAAACATTCTGAGAATAAAAACAGCTGGAGCTTGTTAAGGTAATTACACAGGGGAAAGGATAATGTACTGGGAACTCCTCAGAAGAATCTGATTTGTGGTGAGGGCAGAGAGATAAAAGCTCATTTAGGAACGACATGAACATGCTGCGTAGGTAGCTGTTTATCAGTAAATATCTCCACTGAGATTAAGAAAAGCAGTAGCTCAATAAATTAAGTACTTCCTGGTATGGTTACTGTACTGGTAACTCCCGAAAGAATCTGGATTGTGGTGAGGGAACAGAGAAAAAACGCACATTTAGGACCTGCACTTACGAAGGGGGTAGGCAGCTGTATATCAGGGAGTAAACCTTCTGAGAATAAAAAACAGCTGGAGCTTGTTAAGGTAATTACACAGGGAATGGATAATGTACTGGGAACTCCTTAGAAGAATCTGATTTGTGGTGAGGGCAGAGAGATAAAAGCTCATTTAGGAACGACATGAACATGCTGCGCAGGTAGCTGTTTATCAGTAAATATCTCTACTGAGATTAAGAAAAGCAGTAGCTTAATAAATTAAGTACTTCCTGGTATGGTTACTGTACTGGTAACTCCCCAAAAGAATCTGGATTGTGGTGAGGGAACAGAGAAAAAAGCTCATTTAGGACCTGCACTTACGAAGGGGGTAGGCAGCTGTATATCAGGGAGTAAACCTTCTGAGAATAAAAACAGCTGGAGCTTGTTAAGGTAATTACACAGGGGAAAGGATAATGTACTGGGAACTGCTCAGAAGAATCTGATTTGTGGTGAGGGCAGAGAGATAAAAGCTCATTTAGGAACGACATGAACATGCTTCGTAGGTAGCTGTTTATCAGTAAATATCTCCACTGAGATTAAGAAAAGCATTAGCTTAATAAATTAAGTAATTCCTGGTATGGTTACTGTACTGGTAACTCCCCAAAAGAATCTGGATTGTGGTGAGGGAACAGAGAAAAAAGCTCATTTAGGACCTGCACTTACGAAGGGGGTAGGCAGCTGTATATCAGGGAGTAAACCTTCTGACAATAAAAACACCTGGAGCTTGTTAAGGTATTTACACAGGGGAAAGGATAATATACTCGGAACTCCTCAGAAGAATCTGATGTGTGTTGAGGGCAGAGAGATAAAAGCTCATTTAGGAAGGACATGAACATGCTGCGTAGGTAGCTGTTTATCAGTAAATATCTCCACTGAGATTAAGAAAAGCAGTAGCTTAATAAATTAAGTACTCTCCTGGTATGGTTACTGTACTGGTAACTCCCCAAAAGAATCTGGATTGTGGTGAGGGAACAGAGAAAAAAGCTCATTAGGACCTGCACTTACGAAGGGAGTAGTCAGCTGTATATGAGGGAGTAATCCTTCTGAGAATAAAAAACAGCTGGAGCTTGTTAAGGTAATTACACAGGGGAAAGGATAATGTACTGGGAACTCCTCAGAAGAATCTGATTTGTGGTGAGGGCAGAGAGATAAAAGCTCATTTAGGAACGACATGAACATGCTGCGCAGGTAGCTGTTTATTAGTAAATATCTCCACTGAGATTAAGAAAAGCAGTAGCTTAATAAATTAGTACTTCCTAGTATTGTTACTGTACTGGTAACTCCCCAAAAGAATCTGGATTGTGGTGAGGGAACAGAGAAAAAAGCTCATTTAGGACCTGCACTTACGAAGGGGGTAGGCAGCTGTATATCAGGAGTAAACCTTCTGAGAATAAAAACAGCTGGTACTTGTTAAGGTAATTACACAGGGGAAAGGATAATGTACTGGGAACTCCTCAGAAGAATCTGATTTGTGGTGAGGGCAGAGTGATAAAAGCTCATTTAGGAACCGACATGAACATGCTGCGTAGGTAGCTGTTTATCAGTAAAATATCTCCACTGAGATTGAGAAAAGCAGTAGCTTAATAAATTAGTACTTCCTGGTATGGTTACTGTACTGGTAACTCCCCAAAGAATCTGGATTGTGGTGAGGGAACAGAGAAAAAAGCTCATTTAGGACCTGCACTTACGAAGGGGGTAGGCAGCTGTATATCAGGGAGTAAACATTCTGAGAATAAAAACAGCTGGAGCTTGTTAAGGTAATTACACAGGGGAAAGGATAATGTACTGGGAACTCCTCAGAAGAATCTGATTTGTGGTGAGGGCAGAGAGATAAAAGCTCATTTAGGAACGACATGAACATGCTGCGTAGGTAGCTGTTTATCAGTAAATATCTCCACTGAGATTAAGAAAAGCAGTAGCTCAATAAATTAAGTACTTCCTGGTATGGTTACTGTACTGGTAACTCCCGAAAAGAATCTGGATTGTGGTGAGGGAACAGAGAAAAACGCACATTTAGGACCTGCACTTACGAAGGGGGTAGGCAGCTGTATATCAGGGAGTAAACCTTCTGAGAATAAAAACAGCTGGAGCTTGTTAAGGTAGTTACACAGGGGAAAGGATAATGTACTGGGAACTCCTCAGAAGAATCTGATTTGTGGTGAGGGCAGAAAGATAAAAGCTCATTTAGGAACGACATGAACATGCTGCGTAGGTAGCTGTTTATCAGTAAATATCTCCATTGAGATTAAGAAAAGCAGTAGCTTAATAAATTAAGTACTTCCTGGTATGGTTACTGTACTGGTAACTCCCCAACAGAATCTGGATTGTGGTGAGGGAACAGAGAAAAAAGCTCATTTAGGACCTGCACTTACGAAGTGGGTAGGCAGCTGTATATCAGGGAGTAAACCTTCTGAGAATAAAAACAGCTGGAGCTTGTTAAGGTAATTACACAGGGGAAAGGATAATGTACTGGGAACTCCTCAGAAGAATCTGATTTGTGGTGAGGGCAGAGAGATAAAAGCTCATTTAGGAACGACATGAACGTGCTGCGTAGGTAGCTGTTTATCAGTAAATATCTCCACTGAAATTAAGAAAAGCAGTAGCTAATAAATTAATTACTTCCTGGTATGGTTACTGTACTGGTAACTCCCCAAAAGAATCTGGATTGTGGGGAGGGAACAGAGAAAAAAGCTCATTTAGGACCTGCACTTACGAAGGGGTAGGCAGCTGTATATCAGGGAGTAAACCTTCTGAGAATAAAAACAGCTGGAGCTTGTTAAGGTAATTACACAAGGGAAAGGATAATGTACTGGGAACTCCTCAGAAGAATCTGATTTGTGGTGAAGGCAGAGAGATAAAAGCTCATTTAGGAAGACATGAACATGCTGCGTAGGTAGCTGTTTATCATTAAATATCTCCACTGAGATTAAGAAAAGCAGTAGCTTCATAAATTAAGAACTTCCTGGTATGGTTACTGTACTGGTAACTCCCCAAAAGAATCTGGATTGTGGTGAGGGAACAGAGAAAAAAGCTCATTTAGGACCTGCACTTACGAAGGGGGTAGGCAGCTCTATATCAGGGAGTAAACCTTCTGAGAATAAAAACAGCTGGAGCTTGCTAAGGTAATTACACAGGGAAAGGATAATGTACTGGGAACTCCTCAGAAGAATCTGATTTGTGGTGAGGGCAGAGAGATAAAAGCTCATTTAGGAACGACATGAACATGCTGCGCAGGTAGCTGTTTATCAGTAAATATGTCCACTGAGATAAGAAAAGTAGTAGCTTAATAAATTAAGTACTTTCCTGGTATGGTTACTGTACTGGTAACTCCCCAAAAGAATGTGGATTGTGGTGAGGGAATAGAGAAAAAAGCTCATTTAGGACCTGCACTTACGAAGGGGGTAGGCATCTGTATATCAGGGAGTAAACCTTCTGAGAATAAAAACAGCTGGAGATTGTTAAGGTAATTACACAGGGGAAAGGATAATGTACTGGGAACTCCTCAGAAGAATCTGATTTGTGGTGAGGGCAGAGAGATAAAAGCTCCTTTAGGAACGACATGAACATGCTGCGTAGTTAGCTGTTCATCAGTAAATATCTCCACTGAGATTAAGAAAAGCAGTAGCTTAATAAATTAAGTACTTCCTGGTATGGTTACTGTACTGGTAACTCCCCAAAAGAATCTGGATTGTGGTGAGGGAATAGAGAAAAAAAGCTCATTTAAGACCTGCTCTTACCAAGGTGGTAGGCATCTGTATATCAGGGAGTAAACCTTCTGAGAATAAAAACAGCTTGAGCTTGTTAAGGTAATTACACAGAGGAAAGGATAATGTACTGGGAACTCCTCAGAAAAAGCTGATTTGTGGTGAGGGCAGAGAGATAAAAGCTCGTTTGGGAACGACATGAACACGCTGCGTAGGTAGCTGTTTATCAGTAAATATCTCCACTGAGATTAAGAAAAGCTGTAGGTTAATAATTTAAGTACTTCCTGGTATGGTTACTGTACTGGTAACTCCCCAAAAGAATCTGGATTGTGGTGAGGGAACAGAGAAAAAAGCTCATTTAGGACCTGCACTTACGAAGGGGGTAGTCAGCTGTATATGAGGGAGTAATCCTTCTGAGAATAAAAACAGCTGGAGCTTGTTAAGGTAATTACACAGGGGAAAGGATAATGTACTGGGAACTCCTCAGAAGAATCTGATTTGTGGTGAGGGCAGAGAGATAAAAGCTCATTTAGGAACGACATGAACATGCTTCGTAGGTAGCTGTTTATCAGTAAATATCTCCCTGAGATTAAGAAAAGCATTAGCTTAATAAATATAAGTAATTCCTGGTATTGTTACTGTACTGGTAACTCCCCAAAAGAATCTGGATTGTGGTGAGGGAACAGAGAAAAAAGCTCATTTAGGACCTGCACTTACGAAGGGGGTAGGCAGCTGTATATCAGGGAGTTAAACCTTCTGAGAATAAAAACAGCTGGAACTTGTTAAGGTAATTACACAGGGGAAAGGATAATGTACTGGGAACTCCTCAGAAGAATCTGATTTGTGGTGAGGGCAGAGTGATAAAAGCTCATTTAGGAACGACATGAACATGCTGCGTAGGTAGCTGTTTATCAGTAAATATCTCCACTGAGATTAAGAAAAGCAGTAGCTTAATAAATTAAGTACTTCCTGGTATGGTTACTGTACTGGTAACTCCCCAAAGAATCTGGATTGTGGTGAGGGAACAGAGAAAAAAGCTCATTTAGGACCTGCACTTACGAGGGGGTAGGCAGCTGTATATCAGGGAGTAAACATTCTGAGAATAAAAACAGCTGAGCTTGTTAAGGTAATTACACAGGGGAAAGGATAATGTACTGGGAACTCCTCAGAAGAATCTGATTTGTGGTGAGGGCAGAGAGATAAAAGCTCATTTAGGAACGACATGAACATGCTGCGTAGGTAGCTGTTTATCAGTAAATATCTCCACTGAGATTAAGAAAGCAGTAGCTCAATAAATTAAGTACTTCCTGGTATGGTTACTGTACTGGTAACTCCCGAAAAGAATCTGGATTGTGGTGAGGGAACAGAGAAAAACGCACATTTAGGACCTGCACTTACGAAGGGGGTAGGCAGCTGTATATCAGGGAGTAAACCTTCTGAGAATAAAAACAGCTGGAGCTTGTTAAGGTAATTACACAGGGGAATGGATAATGTACTGGGAACTCCTTAGAAGAATCTGATTTGTGGTGAGGGCAGAGAGATAAAAGCTCATTTAGGAACGACATGAACATGCTGCGCAGGTAGCTGTTTATCAGTAAATATCTCTACTGAGATTAAGAAAAGCAGTAGCTTAATAAATTAAGTACTTCCTGGTATGGTTACTGTACTGGTAACTCCCCAAAAGAATCTGGATTGTGGTGAGGGAACAGAGGAAAAAAGCTCATTTAGGACCTGCACTTACGAAGGGGGTAGGCAGCTGTATATCAGGGAGTAAACCTTCTGACAATAAAAACAGCTGGAGCTTGTTAAGGTATTTACACAGGGGAAAGGATAATGTACTGGGAACTGCTCAGAAGAATCTGATTTGTGGTGAGGGCAGAGAGATAAAAGCTCATTAGGAACGACATGAACATGCTTCGTAGGTAGCTGTTTATCAGTAAATATCTCCACTGAGATTAAGAAAAGCATTAGCTTAATAAATTAAGTAATTCCTGGTATGGTTACTGTACTGGTAACTCCCCAAAAGAATCAGGATTGTGGTGAGGGAACAGAGAAAAAAGCTCATTTAGGACCTGCACTTACGAAGGGGGTAGGCAGCTGTATATCAGGGAGTAAACCTTCTGACAATAAAAACAGCTGGAGCTTGTTAAGGTATTTACACAGGGGAAAGGATAATATACTCGGAACTCCTCAGAAGAATCTGATGTGTGTTGAGGGCAGAGAGATAAAAGCTCATTTAGGAAGGACATGAACATGCTGCGTAGGTAGCTGTTTATCAGTAAATATCTCCACTGAGATTAAGAAAAGCAGTAGCTTAATAAATTAAGTACTTCCTGGTATGGTTACTGTACTGGTAACTCCCCAAAAGAATCTGGATTGTGGTGAGGGAACAGAGAAAAAAGCTCATTTAGGACCTGCACTTACGAAGGGAGTAGTCAGCTGTATATGATGGAGTATCCTTCTGAGAATAAAAACAGCTGGGAGCTTGTTAAGGTAATTACACAGGGAAAGGATAATGTACTGGGAACTCCTCAGAAGAATCTGATTTGTGGTGAGGGCAGAGAGATAAAAGCTCATTTAGGAACGACATGAACATGCTGCGCAGGTAGCTGTTTATTAGTAAATATCTCCACTGAGATTAAGAAAAGCAGTAGCTAAAAAATTAAGTACTTCCAAGTATTGTTACTGTACTGGTAACTCCCCAAAAGAATCTGGATTGTGGTGAGGGAACAGAGAAAAAAGCTCATTTAGGACCTGCACTTACGAAGGGGGTAGGCAGCTGTATATCAGGGAGTAAACCTTCTGAGAATAAAAACAGCTGGAACTTGTTAAGGTAATTACACAGGGGAAAGGATAATGTACTGGGAACTCCTCAGAAGAATCTGATTTGTGGTGAGGGCAGAGTGATAAAAGCTCATTTAGGAACGACATGAACATGCTGCGTAGGTAGCTGTTTATCAGTAAAATATCTCCACTGAGATTGAGAAAAGCAGTAGCTTAATAAATTAAGTACTTCCTGGTATGGTTACTGTACTGGTAACTCCCCAAAGAATCTGGATTGTGGTGAGGGAACAGAGAAAAAGCTCATTTAGGACCTGCACTTACGAAGGGGGTAGGCAGCTGTATATCAGGGAGTAAACATTCTGAGAATAAAAACAGCTGGAGCTTGTTAAGGTAATTACACAGGGGAAAGGATAATGTACTGGGAACTCCTCAGAAGAATCTGATTTGTGGTGAGGGCAGAGAGATAAAAGCTCATTTAGGAACGACATGAACATGCTGCGTAGGTAGCTGTTTATCAGTAAATATCTCCACTGAGATTAAGAAAAGCAGTAGCTCAATAAATTAAGTACTTCCTGGTATGGTTACTGTACTGGTAACTCCCGAAAAGAATCTGGATTGTGGTGAGGGAACAGAGAAAAAACGCACATTTAGGACCTGCACTTACGAAGGGGGTAGGCAGCTGTATATCAGGGAGTAAACCTTCTGAGAATAAAAACAGCTGGAGCTTGTTAAGGTAATTACACAGGGGAATGGATAATGTACTGGGAACTCCTTAGAAGAATCTGATTTGTGGTGAGGGCAGAGAGATAAAAGCTCATTTAGGAACGACATGAACATGCTGCGCAGGTAGCTGTTTATCAGTAAATATCTCTACTGAGATTAAGAAAAGCAGTAGCTTAATAAATTAAGTACTTCCTGGTATGGTTACTGTACTGGTAACTCCCCAAAAGAATCTGGATTGTGGTGAGGGAACAGAGAAAAAAGCTCATTTAGGACCTGCACTTACGAAGGGGGTAGGCAGCTGTATATCAGGGAGTAAACATTCTGAGAATAAAAACAGCTGGAGCTTGTTAAGGTAATTACACAGGGGAAAGGATAATGTACTGGGAACTCCTCAGAAGAATCTGATTTGTGGTGAGGGCAGAGAGATAAAAGCTCATTTAGGAACGACATGAACATGCTGCGTAGGTAGCTGTTTATCAGTAAATATCTCCACTGAGATTAAGAAAAGCAGTAGCTCAATAAATTAAGTACTTCCTGGTATGGTTACTGTACTGGTAACTCCCGAAAAGAATCTGGATTGTGGTGAGGGAACAGAGAAAAACGCACATTTAGGACCTGCACTTACGAAGGGGGTAGGCAGCTGTATATCAGGGAGTAAACCTTCTGAGAATAAAAACAGCTGGAGCTTGTTAAGGTAATTACACAGGGGAATGGATAATGTACTGGGAACTCCTTAGAAGAATCTGATTTGTGGTGAGGGCAGAGAGATAAAAGCTCATTTAGGAACGACATGAACATGCTGCGCAGGTAGCTGTTTATCAGTAAATATCTCTACTGAGATTAAGAAAAGCAGTAGCTTAATAAATTAAGTACTTCCTGGTATGGTTACTGTACTGGTAAACTCCCCAAAAGAATCTGGATTGTGGTGAGGGAACAGAGAAAAAAGCTCATTTAGGACCTGCACTTACGAAGGGGGTAGGCAGCTGTATATCAGGGAGTAAACCTTCTGAGAATAAAAACAGCTGGAGCTTGTTAAGGTAATTACACAGGGGAAAGGATAATGTACTGGGAACTCCTCAGAAGAATCTGATTTGTGGTGAAGGCAGAGAGATAAAAGCTCATTTAGGTACGACATGAACATGCTGCCTAGGTAGCTGTTTATCAGTAAATATCTCCACTGAGATTAAGAAAAGCAGTAGCTTAATAAATTAAGTACTTCCTGGTATGGTTACTGTACTGGTAACTCCCCAAAAGAATCTGGATTGTGGTGAGGGAACAGAGAAAAAAGCTCATTTAGGACCTGCACTTACGAAGGGGGTAGGCAGCTGTATATCAGGGAGTAAACCTTCTGAGAATAAAAACAGCTGGAGCTTGTTAAGGTAATTACACAGGGGAAAGGATAATGTACTGGGAACTCCTCAGAAGAATCTGATTTGTGGTGAGGGCAGAGAGATAAAAGCTCATTTAGGAACGACATGAACATGCTGCGCAGGTAGCTGTTTATCAGTAAATATGTCCACTGAGATTAAGAAAAGTAGTAGCTTAATAAATTAAGTACTTCCTGGTATGGTTTACTGTACTGGTAACTCCCCAAAAGAATGTGGATTGTGGTGAGGGAATAGAGAAAAAAGCTCATTTAGGACCTGCACTTACGAAGGGGGTAGGCATCTGTATATCAGGGAGTAAACCTTCTGAGAATAAAAACAGCTGGAGATTGTTAAGGTAATTACACAGGGGAAAGGATAATGTACTGGGAACTCCTCAGAAGAATCTGATTTGTGGTGAGGGCAGAGAGATAAAAGCTCATTTAGGAACGCCATGAACATGCTGCGTAGGTAGCTGTTCATCAGTAAATATCTCCACTGAGATTAAGAAAAGCAGTAGCTTAATAAATTAAGTACTTCCTGGTATGGTTACTGTACTCGTAACTCCCCAAAAGAATCTGGATTGTGGTGAGGGAATAGAGAAAAAAGCTCATTTAAGACCTGCTCTTACCAAGGGGGTAGGCATCTGTATATCAGGGAGTAAACCTTCTGAGAATAAAAACAGCTTGAGCTTGTTAAGGTAATTACACAGAGGAAAGGATAATGTACTGGGAACTCCTCAGAAAAAGCTGATTTGTGGTGAGGGCAGAGAGATAAAAGCTCGTTTGGGAACGACATGAACATGCTGCGTAGGTAGCTGTTTATCAGTAAAATATCTCCACTGAGATTAAGAAAAGCTGTAGGTTAATAATTTAAGTACTTCCTGGTATGGTTACTGTACTGGTAACTCCCCAAAAGAATCTGGATTGTGGTGAGGGAACAGAGAAAAAAAGCTCATTTAGGACCTGCACTTACGAAGGGGGTAGTCAGCTGTATATGAGGGAGTAATCCTTCTGAGAATAAAAACAGCTGGAGCTTGTTAAGGTATTTACACAGGGGAAAGGATAATATACTCGGAACTCCTCAGAAGAATCTGATGTGTGGTGAGGGCAGAGAGATAAAAGCTCATTTAGGAAGGACATGAACATGCTGCGTAGGTAGCTGTTTATCAGTAAATATCTCCACTGAGATTAAGAAAAGCAGTAGCTTAATAAATTAAGTACTTCCTGGTATGGTTACTGTACTGGTAACTCCCCAAAAGAATCTGGATTGTGGTGAGGGAACAGAGAAAAAAGCTCATTTAGGACCTGCACTTACGAAGGGAGTAGTCAGCTGTATATGAGGGAGTAATCCTTCTGAGAGTAAAAACAGCTGGAGCTTGTTAAGGTAATTACACAGGGGAAAGGATAATGTACTGGGAACTCCTCAGAAGAATCTGATTTGTGGTGAGGGGCAGAGAGATAATAGCTCATTTAGGAACGACATGAACATGCTGCGCAGGTAGCTGTTTATCAGTAAAATATCTCCACTGAGATTAAGAAAAGCAGTAGCTTAATAAATTAAGTACTTCCTAGTATTGTTACTGTACTGGTAACTCCCCAAAAGAATCTGGATTGTGGTGAGGGAACAGAGAAAAAAGCTCATTTAGGACCTGCACTTACGAAGGGGGTAGGCAGCTGTATATCAGGGGAGTAAACCTTCTGAGAATAAAAACAGCTGGAACTTGTTAAGGTAATTACACAGGGGAAAGGATAATGTACTGGGAACTCCTCAGAAGAATCTGATTTGTGGTGAGGGCAGAGTGATAAAAGCTCATTTAGGAACGACATGAACATGCTGCGTAGGTAGCTGTTTATCAGTAAATATCTCCACTGAGATTAAGAAAGCAGTAGCTCAATAAATTAAGTACTTCCTGGTATGGTTTACTGTACTGGTAACTCCCAAAAGAATCTGGATTGTGGTGAGGGAACAGAGAAAAAGGCACATTTAGGACCTGCACTTACGAAGGGGGTAGGCAGCTGTATATCAGGGAGTAAACCTTCTGAGAATAAAAACAGCTGGAGCTTGTTAAGGTAATTACACAGGGGAATGGATAATGTACTGGGAACTCCTTAGAGGAATCTGATTTGTGGTGAGGGCAGAGAGATAAAAGCTCATTTAAGAACGACATGAACATGCTGCGCAGGTAGCTGTTTATCAGTAAATATCTCTACTGAGATTAAGAAAAGCAGTAGCTTAATAAATTAAGTACTTCCTGGTATGGTTACTGTACTGGTAACTCCCCAAAAGAATCTGATTGTGGTGAGGGAACGGAGAAAAAAGCTCATTTAGGACCTGCACTTACGAAGGGGGTAGGCAGCTGTATATCAGGGAGTAAACCTTCTGAGAATAAAAACAGCTGGAGCTTTTTAAGGTAATTACACAGGGGAAAGGATAATGTACTGGGAACTCCTCAGAAGAATCTTATTTGTGGTGAGGGCAGAGAGATAAAAGCTCATTTAGGAACGACATGAAAATGCTGCGCAGGTAGCTGTTTATCAGTAAATATGTCACTGAGATTAAGAAAAGTAGTAGCTTAATAAATTAAGTACTTCCTGGTATGGTTACTGTTACTGGTAACTCCCCAAAAGAATCTGGATTGTGGTGAGGGAATAGAGAAAAAAGCTCATTTAGGACCTGCACTTACGAAGGGGGTAGGCATCTGTATATCAGGGAGTAAACCTTCTGAGAATAAAAACAGCTGGAGATTGTTAAGGTAATTACACAGGGGAAAGGATAATGTACTGGGAACTCCTCAGAAGAATCTGATTTGTGGTGAGGGGCAGAGAGATAAAAGCTCATTAGGAACGACATGAACATGCTGCGCAGGTAGCTGTTTATCAGTAAATATCTCTACTGAGATTAATGAAAAGCAGTAGCTTAATAAATTAAGTACTTCCTGGTATGGTTACTGTACTGGTAACTCCCCAAAAGAATCTGGATTGTGGTGAGGGAACGGAGAAAAAAGCTCATTTAGGACCTGCACTTACGAAGGGGGTAGGCAGCTGTATATCAGGGAGTAAACCTTCTGAGAATAAAACAGCTGGAGCTTTTTAAGGTAATTACACAGGGGAAAGGATAATGTACTGGGAACTCCCTCAGAAGAATCTTATTTGTGGTGAGGGCAGAGAGATAAAAGCTCATTTAGGAACGACATGAAAATGCTGCGCAGGTAGCTGTTTATCAGTAAATATGTCCACTGAGATTAAGAAAAGTAGTAGCTTAATAAATTAAGTACTTCCTGGTATGGTTACTGTACTGGTAACTCCCCAAAAGAATCTGGATTGTGGTGAGGGAATAGAGAAAAAAGCTCATTTAGGACCTGCACTTACGAAGGGGGTAGGCATCTGTATATCAGGGAGTAAACCTTCTGAGAATAAAAACAGCTGGAGATTGTTAAGGTAATTACACAGGGGAAAGGATAATGTACTGGGAACTCCTCAGAAGAATCTGATTTGTGGTGAGGGCAGAGAGATAAAAGCTCATTTAGGAACGCCATGAACATGCTGCGTAGGTAGCTGTTCATCAGTAAATATCTCCACTGAGATTAAGAAAAGCAGTAGCTTAATAAATTAAGTACTTCCTGGTATGGTTACTGTACTGGTAACTCCCCAAAAGAATCTGGATTGTGGTGAGGGAATAGAGAAAAAAGCTCATTTAAGACCTGCTCTT
>NW_025961777.1:0-30916 GCF_023159225.1 Perognathus longimembris pacificus | reverse complement strand
GAAGAATCTGATTTGTGGTGAGGGGAGAGAGATAAAAGCTCATTTAGGAACGACATGAACATGCTGCGTAGGTAGCTGTTTATCAGTAAATATCTCCACTGAGATTAAGAAAAGCAGTAGCTTAATAAATTAAGTACTTCCTGATATGGTTAATCTACTGGTAACTCCCCAAAAGAATCTGGATTGTGGTGAGGGAACAGAGAAAAAAGCTCATTTAAGACCTGCACTTACGAAGCGGGTAGGCAGCAGTGTATCAGGGAGTAAACCTTCTGAGAATAAAAACAGCTGGAGCCTTGTTAAGGTAATTACACAGGGGAAAGGATAAAGTACTGGGAACTCCTCAGAAGAATCTGATTTGTGGTGAGTGGAGAGAGATAAAAGCTCATTTACGAGCGACATGAACATGCTGTGTATGTAGCTGTTTATCAGTAAATATCTCCACTGAGATTAAGAAAAGCAGTAGCTTAATAAATTAAGTACTTCCTGGTATGGATACTGTACTGGAAACTCCCCAAAAGAATCTGGATTGTGGTGAGGGAACAGAGAAAAAATCTCATTTAGGACCTGCACTTACGGAGGGGGTAGGCAGCTGTATATCAGGGAGTAAACCTTCTGAGAAATAAAAGCAGCTGGAGCATGTTAAGGTAATTACACAGGGGAAAGGATAATGTACTGGGAACTCCTCAGAAGAATCTGATTTGTGGTGAGGGGAGAGAGATAAAAGCTCATTTAGGAACGACATGAACATGCTGCGTAGGTAGCTGTTTATCAGTAAATATCTCCACTGAGATTAAGAAAAGCAGTAGCTTAATAAATTAAGTACTTCCTGGTATGGTTACTGTACTGGTAACTCCCCAAAAGAATCTGGATTGTGGTTTGGGAAGAGAGAAAAAAGCTCTTTTAGGACCTTCACTTATGAAGGGGGTAGGCAGCTGTATATCAGGGAGTACACCTTCTGAGAATAAAAACAGCTGGAGCATGTAAAGTAATTACACAGGGGAAAGGATAATGTACTAGGTACTACTCAGAAGAATCTGATTTGTGGTGAGGGGAGAGAGATAATAGCTCATTTATGAACGACATGATCATGCTGCATAGGTAGCTGTTTATCAGTAAATATCTCCACTGAGATTAAGAAAAGCAGTAGCTTAATAAATTAAGTACTTCCTGGTATGGTTACTGTACTGGTAACTCCCCAAAAGAATCAGGATTGTGGTGAGGGAACATAGAAAAAAGCTCATTTAGGACCTGCACTTACGAAGGGGGTTGGCAGCTGCATATCAGGGAGTAAACCTTCTGAGAATAAAAACAGCTGGAGCTTGTTATGGTAATTACACAGGGGAAAGGATAATGTACTGGGAACTCCTCAGAAGAATCTGATTTGTCTTGAGGGGAGAGAGATAAAAGCTCATTTAGGAACGACATGAACATGCTGCGTAGGTAGCTGTTTATCAGTAAATATCTCCACTGAGATTAAGAAAAGCAGTAGCTTAATAAATTAAGTACTTCCTGATATGGTTATTCTACTGGTAACTCCCCAAAAGAATCTGGATTGTGGTGAGGGAACAGAGAAAAAAGCTCATTTAGGACCTGCACTTACGAAGCGGGGTAGGCAGCTGTATATCAGGGAGTAAACCTTTCTGAGAATAAAAACAGCTGGAGCTTGTTAAGGTAATTACACAGAGGAAAGATTAATGTACTGGGAACAACTCAGAAGAATCTAATTTGTGGTGAGGGGAGAGAGATAAAAGCTCATTTAGGAGCGACATGAACATGCTGTGTAGGTAGCTGTTTATCAGTAAATATCTCCACTGAGATTAAGAAAAGCAGTAGTTTAATAAATTAAGTACTTCCTGGTATGGTTACTGTACTGGTCACTCCAAAAAAGAATCTGGATTGTGGTGAGGGAACAGAGAAAAAAGCTCATTTAGGACCTGCACTTACGAAGGGGGTAGGCAGCAGTATATCAGGGAGTAAACCTTCTGAGAATAAAAACAGCTGGAGGTTGTTAAGGTAATTACACAGGGGAAAGGATAATGTACTGGGAACTCCTCAGAAGAATCTGATTTGTGGTGAGGGGAGAGAGATAAAAGCTCATTAAGGAACGACATGAACATGCTGCATAGGTAGCTGTTTATCAGTGAATATCTCCACTGAGATTAAGAAAAGCAGTAGCTTAATAAATTAAGTACTTCCTGGTATGGTTACTGTACTGGTAACTCCCAAAAGAATCTGGATTGTGGTGAGGGAACAGAGAAAAAAGCTCATTTAGGACCTGCACTAACGAAGGGGGTAGGCAGCTGTATATCAGGGAGTAAACCTTCTGAGAATAAAAACAGCTGGAGCTTGTTAAGGTAATTACACCAGGGGAAAGGATAATGTACTGGGAATTCCTCAGAAGAATCTGATTTGTGGTGAGGGGAGAGAGATAAAAGCTCATTTAGGAACGACATGAACATGCTGCGTAGGTAGCTGTTTATCAGTAAATATCTCCACTGAGATTAAGAAAAGCAGTAGCTTAATTAATTAAGTACTTCCTGGTATGGTTACTGTACTGGTAACTCCCCAAAAGAATCTGGATTGTGGTGAGGGAACAGAGAAAAAAGCTCATTTAGGAACTGCATTTACGAAGTTGGTAGGCAGCTGTATATCAGGGAGCAAACCTTCTGAGAATAAAAACAGCTGGAGCTTGTTAAGGTAATTACACAGGGGAAAGGATAATGTACTGGGAACTCCTCCGAAGAATCTGATTTTTGGTGAGGGGAGAGAGATAAAAGCTCATTTAGGAACTACATGAACATGCTGCTTAGGTAGCTGTTTATCAGTAAATATCTCCACTGAGATTAAGAAAAGCAGAAGCTTAATAAATTAAGTACTTCCTGGTATGGTTACTGTACTGGTAACTCCACAAAAGAATCTGGATTGTGGTGAGGGAACAGAGAAAAAAAGCTCATTTACTACCTGCACTGACGAAGGGGGTAGGCAGCTGTTTATCAGGGAGTAAACCTTCTGAGAATAAAAATAGCTGGAGCTTGTTAAGGTAATTACACAGGGGAAAGGATAATGTACTGGGAACTCCTCAGAAGAATCTGATTTGTGGTGAGGGGAGAGAGATAAAAGCTCATTTAGGAACGACATGAACATGCTGCGTAGGTAGCTGTTTATCAGTAAATATCTCCACTGAGATTAAGAAAAGCAGTAGCTTAATAAATTAAGTACCTTCCTGGTATATTTACTGTACTGGTAACTCCCCAAAAGAATCTGGATTTTGGTGAGGGAAGAGAGAAAAAAGCTCATTTCGGACCTGCACTTACGAAGGGTGTAGGCAGCTGTATATCAGGGAGTTAACCTTCTGAGAATAAAAACAGCTGGAGCTTGTTAAGGTAATTACACAGGGGAAAGGATAAAGTACTGGGAACTCCTCAGAAGAATCTGATTTGTGGTGAGGGGAGGGAGATAAAAGCTCATTTAGGAACGACATGAACATCCTGCGTAGGTAGCTGTTTATCAGTAAATATCTCCACTGAGAATAAGAAAAGCAGTATCTTAATAAATTAAGTACTTCCTGGTATGGTTACTGTACTGGTAACTCCCAAAAGAATCTGGATTGTGGTGAGGGAACAGAGAAAAAAGCTCATTTACTACCTGCACTGACGAAGGGGGTAGGCAGGTGTATATCAGGGAGTAAACCTTCTGAGAATAAAAACAGCTGGAGCTTGTTAAGGTAATTACACAGTGGAAAGGATAATGTACTGGGAACTCCTCAAAAGAATTTGATTTGTGGTGAGGGGAGAGAGATAAAAGCTCATTTAGGAACGACATGAACATGCTGCGTAGGTAGCTGTTTATCAGTAAATATCTCCACTGAGATTAAGAAAAGCAGTAGCTTAATAAATTAAGTACTTAATGGTATGGTTACTGTACTAGTAACTCCCCAAAAGAATCTGGATTGTGGTGAGGGAACAGAGAAAAAAGCTCATTTAGGACTTGCACTTACGAAGTGGGTAGGCAGCTGTATATCAGGGAGTAAACCTTCTGAGAATAAAAACAGCTGGAGCTTGTTAAGGTAATTACACAGGGGAAAGGATAATGTACTGGGAACTCCTCAGAAGAATCGGATTTGTGGTGAGGGGAGAGAGATAAAAGCTCATTTAGGAACGACATGAACATGCTGCGTAGGTAGCTGTTTATCAGTAAATATCTCCACTGAGATTAAGAAAAGCAGTAGCTTAATAAATTAAGTACTTCCTGGTATGGTTACTGTACTGGTAACTCCCCAAAAGAATCTGGATTGTGGTGAGGGAACAGAGAAACAAGCTCATTTACTACCTGCACTGACGAAGGGGGTAGGCAGCTGTATATCAGGGAGTAAACATTCTGATAATAAAAACAGCTGGAGCTTGTTAAGGTAATTACACAGGGGAAATTATAAAGTACTGGAAACTCCTCAGAAGAATCTGATTTGTGGTGAGGGGAGAGAGATGAAAGCTCATTTAGGAACGACATGAACATGCTGCGTAGGTAGATGTTTATCAGTAAATATCTCCACTGAGATTAAGAAAAGCAGTAGCTTAATAAGTTAAGTACTTCCTGGAATGGTTACTGTATTGGTAACTCCCCAAAAGAATCTGGATTGTGGTGAGCGAATAGAGAAAAAATCTCATTTAGGACCTGCACTTTCGAAGGGGGTAGGCAGCTGTATATCAGGGAGTACACCTTCTGAGAATAAAAACAGCTGGAGCTTGTTAAGGTAATTACACACGGGAAAGGATAATGTACTGGGAACTCCTCAGAAGAATCTGATTTGTGGTGAGGGGAGAGAGATAAAAGCTCATTTAGGAACGACATGAACATGCTGCGTAGGTAGCTGTTTATCAGTAAATATCTCCACTGAGATTAAGAAAAGCAGTAGCTTAATAAATTAAGTACTTCCTGGTATGGTTACTGTACTGGTAACTCCCCAAAAGACTCTGGATTGTGGTGAGGGAACAGAGAAAAAAGCTCATTTAGGACCAGCACTTACGAAGGGGGTAGGCAGCTGTATATCAGGGAGTAAACCTTCTGAGAATAAAAACAGCTGGAGCTTGTTAAGGTAATTACACAGGGGAAAGGATAATGTACTGGGAACTCCTCAGAAGAATCTGATTTGTGGTGAGGGGAGAGAGATAAAAGCTCATTTAGGAACGACATGAACATGCTGCGTAGGGAGCTGTTTATCAGTAAATATCTCCACTGAGATTAAGAAAAGCAGTAGCTTAATAAATTAAGTACTTCCTGGTATGGTTACTGTACTGGTAACTCCCCAAAAGAATCTGGATTTTGGTGAGGGAACAGAGAAAAAAGCTCATTTAGGACCTGCACTTACGAAGGGGGTAGGCAGCTGTATATCAGGGAGTAAACCTTCTGACAATAAAAACAGCTGGAGCTTGTTAAGGTAATTACACAGGGGAAAGGATAATGTACTGGGAACTCCTCAGAAGAATCTGATTCGTGGTGAGGGGAGAGAGATAAAAGCTCATTTAGGAACGACATGAACATGCTGCGTAGGTAGCTGTTCATCAGTAAATATCTCCACTGAGATTAAGAAAAGCAGTAGCTTAATAAATTAAGTACTTCCTGGTATGGTTACTGTACTGGTAACTCCCCAAAAGAATCTGGATTGTGGTGAGGGAACAGAGAAAAAAGCTCATTTAGGACCTGCACTTACGAAGGGGGTAGGCAGCTTTATATCAGGGAGTAAACCTTCTGAGAATAAAAACAGCTGGAGCTTGTTAAGGTAATTACACAGGGGAAAGGATAATGTACTGGGAACTCCTCAGAAGAATCTGATTTGTGGTGAGGGGAGAGAGATAAAAGCTCATTGAGGAACGACATGAACATGCTGCGTAGGTAGCTGTTTATCAGTAAATATCTCCACTGAGATTAAGAAAAGCAGTAGCTTAATAAAGTAAGTACTTCCGGGTATGGTTACTGTACTGGTAACTCCCCAAAAGAATCTGGATTGTGGTGAGGGAACAGAGAATAAAGCTCATTTAGGACCTGCACTTTCGAAGGGGGTAGGCAGCTGTTTATCAGGGAGTAAACCTTCTGAGAATATAAACAGCTGGAGCTTGTTAAGGTAATTACACAGGGGAAAGGATAATGTACTGGGAACTCCTCAGAAGAATCTGATTTTAGGTGAGGGGAGAGAGATAAAAGCTCATTTAGGAACGACATGAACATGCTGCGTAGGTAGCTGTTTATCGTAAATATTCTCCACTGAGATTAAGAAATGCAGTAGCTTAATAAATTAAGTACTTCCTGGTATGGTTACTGTACTGGTAACTCCCCAAAAGAATCTGGATTGTGGTGAGGGAACAGAGAAAAAATCTCATTTAGAATCTGCACTTAGGAAGGGGGTAGGCAGCTGTATATCAGGGACTAAACTTTCTGGGAATAAAAACAGCTGGAGCTTGTTAAGGTAATTACACAGGGGAAAGGATAATGGACTGGGAACTCCTCAGAAGAATCTGATTTGTGGTGAGGGGAGAGAGATAAAAGCTCATTTAGGAACGACATGAACGTACTGCGTAGGTAGCTGTTTATCAGTAAATATCTCCACTGAGATTAAGAAAAGCAGTAGCTTAATAAATTAAGTACTTCCTGGTATGGTTACTGTACTGGTAACTCCCCAAAAGAATCTGGATTGTGGTGAGGGAACAGAGAAAAAAGCTCATTTAGGACCTGCACTTACGAAGGGGGTAGGCAGCTGTATATCAGGGAGTAAACCTTCTGAGAATAAAAACAGCTGGAGCTTGTTAAGGTAATTACACAGGGGAAATTATAAAGTACTGGGAACTCCTCAGAAGAATCTGATTTGTGGTGAGGGAGAGAGATAAAAGCACCTTTAGGAACGACATGAATATGCTGCGTAGGTAGCTGTTTATCAGTAAATATCTCCAATGAGATTAAGAAAAGAAGTAGCTTAATAAATTAAGTACTTCCTGGTATGGTTACTGTACTGGTAACTCCCCAAAAGAATCTGGATTGTGGTGAGGGAACAGAGAAAAAAGCTCATTTAGGACCTGCACTTTCGAAGGTGGTAGGCAGCTGTATATCAGGGAGTAAACCTACTGAGAATAAAAACAGCTGGAGCTTGTTAAGTTAATTACACAGGGGAAATTATAAAGTACTGGGAACTCCTCAGAAGAATCTGATTTGTGGTGAGGGGAGAGAGATAAAAGCTCATTTAGGAACGACATGAAAATGCTGCGTACGTAGCTGTTTATCAGTAAATATCTCCAATGAGATTAAGAAAAGAAGTAGCTTAATAAATTAAGTACTTCCTGGTATGGTTACTGTACTGGTAACTCCCAAAAGAATCTGGATTGTGGTGAGGGAACAGAGAAAAAAGCTCATTTAGGACCTGCACTTTCGAAGGTGGTAGGCAGCTGTATATCAGGGAGTAAACCTACTGAGAATAAAAACAGCTGGAGCTTGTTAAGGTAATTACACAGGGGAAATTATAAAGTACTGGGAACTCCTCAGAAGAATCTGATTTGTGGTGAGGGGAGAGAGATAAAAGCTCATTTAGGAACGACATGAACATGCTGCGTAGGTAGCTGTTTATCAGTAAATATCTCCACTGAGATTAAGAAAAGCAGTAGCTTAATAAATTAAGTACTTCCTGGTATGGTTACTGTACTGGTAACTCCCCAAAAGAATCTGGATTGTGGTGAGGGAACAGAGAAAAAAGCTCATTTAGGACCTGCACTTACGAAGGGGGTAGGCAGCTGTATATCAGGGAGTAAACCTTCTGAGAATAAAAACAGCTGGAGCTTGTTAAGGTAATTACACAGGGGAAAGGATAATGTACTGGGAACTCCTCAGAAGAATCTGATTTGTGGTGAGGGGAGAGAGATAAAAGCTCATTTAGGAACGACATGAACATGCTGCGTAGGTAGCTGTTTATCAGTAAATATCTCCACTGAGATTAAGAAAAGCAGTAGGTTAATAAAATAAGTACTTCCTGGTATGGTTACTGTACTGGTAACTCGCCAAAAGAATCTGGATTGTGGTGAGGGAACAGAGAAAAAAGCTCATGTAGGACCTGCACTTTCGAAGGGGTAGGCAGCTGTATATCAGGGAGTAAACCTTCTGAGAATAAAAACAGCTGGAGCTTGTTAAGGTAATTACACAGGGGAAAGGATAATGTACTGGGACCTCCTCAGAAGAATCTGATTTGTGGTGAGGGGAGAGAGATAAAAGCTCATTTAGGAACGACATGAACATGCTGCGTAGGTAGCTGTTTATCAGTAAATATCTCCACTGAGATTAAGAAAAGCAGTAGCTTAATAAATTAAGTACTTCCTGGTATGGTTACTGTACTGGTAACTCCCCAAAAGAATCTGGATTGTGGTGAGGGAACAGAGAAAAAAGCTCATTTAGGACCTGCACTTACGAAGGGGGTAGGCAGCTGTATATCAGGGAGTAAACCTTCTGAGAATAAAAACAGCTGGAGCTTGTTAAGGTAATTACACAGCGGAAAGGATAATGTACTGGGAACTCCTCAGAAGAATCTGATTTGTGGTGAGGGGAGAGAGATAAAAGCTCATTTAGGACCGACATGAACATGCTACGTAGGTAGCTGTTTATCAGTAAATATCTCCACTGAGATTAAGAAAAGCAGTAGCTTAATAAATTAAGTACTTCCTGGTATGGTTACTGTACTGGTAACTCCCCAAAAGAATCTGGATTGTGGTGAGGGAACAGGGAAAAACGCTCATTTAGGACTTGCACTTAAGCAGGGGGTAGGCAGCTGTATATCAGTGCGTAAACCTTCTGAGAATAAAAACAGCTGGAGCTTGTTAAGGTAATTACACAGGGGAAATTATAAAGTACTGGGAATTCCTCAGAAGAATCTGATTTGTGGTGAGGGGATAGAGATAAAGCTCATTTTGGAACGACATGAACATGCTGCGTAGGTAGCTGTTTATCAGTAAATATCTCCACTGAGATTAAGAAAAGCAGTAGCTTAATAAATTAAGTACTTCCTGGTATGGTTACTGTACTGTTAACTCCCCAAAAGAATCTGGATTGTGGTGAGGGAACAGAGAAAAAAGCTCATTTAGGACCTGCACTGACGAAGGGGGTAGGCAGCTGTATATCAGGGAGTAAACCTTCTGAGAATAAAAACAGCTGGAGCTTGTTAAGGTAATTCCACAGGGTTAATTATAAAGTACTGGGAACGATTCAGAAGAATTTGATTTGTGGTGAGGTGAGAGAGATAAAAGCTCATTTAGGAACGACATGAACATGCTGCGTAGGTAGCTGTTTATCAGTAAATATCTCCACTGAGATTAAGAAAAGCAGTAGCTTAATAAATTAAGTACTTCCTGTTATGGTTACTGTACTGGTAACTCCCCAAAAGAATCTGGATTGTGGTGAGGGAACAGAGAAAAAAGCTCATTTAGGACCTGCACTTACGAAGGGGGTAGGCAGCTGTATATCAGGGAGTAAAACTTCTGAGAATAAAAACAGCTAGTGCTTGTTCAGGTAATTACACAGGGGAAAGGATAATGTACTGGGAACTCCTCAGAAGAATCTGATTTGTGGTGAGGGGAGAGAGATAAAAGCTCATTTAAGAACGACATGAACATGCTGCGTAGGTAGCTGTTTATCAGTAAATATCTCCACTGAGATTAAGAAAAGCAGTAGCTTAATAAATTAAGTACCTTCCTGGTATGGTTACTGTACTGGTAACTCCCCAAAAGAATCAGGATTTTGGTGAGGGAACAGAGAAAAAAGCTCATTTCGGACCTGCACTTACGAAGGGTGTAGGCAGCTGTATATCAGGGAGTTAACCTTCTGAGAATAAAAACAGCTGGAGCTTGTTAAGGTAATTACACAGGGGAAAGGATAAAGTCCTGGGAACTCCTCAGAAGAATCTGATTTGTGGTGAGGGGAGAGAGATAAAAGCTCATTTAGGAACGACATTAACATGCTGCATAGGTAGCTGTTTATCAGTAAATATCTCCACTGAGATTAAGAAAAGCAGTATCTTAATAAATTAAGTACTTCCTGGTATGGTTACTGTACTGGTAACTCCCCAAAAGAATCAGGATTGTGGTGAGGGAACAGAGAAAAAAGCTCATTTACTTCCTGCACTGACGAAGGGGGTAGGCAGCTGTATATCAGGGAGTAAACCTTCTGAGAATAAAAACAGCTGGAGCTTGTTAAGGTAATTACACAGTGGAAAGGATAATGTACTGGGAACTCCTCAGAAGAATCTGATTTGTGGTGAGGGGAGAGAGATAAAAGCTCATTGAGGAACGACATGAACATGCTGGGTAGGTAGCTGTTTATCAGTAAATATCTCCACTGAGATTAAGAAATGCAGTAGCTTAATAAATTAAGTACTTCCTGGTATGGTTACTGTACTGGTAACTCCCCAAAGGAATCTGGATTGTGGTGAGGGAACAGAGAAAAAAGCTCATTTAGGACCTGCACTTACGAAGGGGGTAGGCAGCTGTATATCAGGGAGTAAACCTTCTGAGAATAAAAACAGCTGGAGCTTGTTAAGGTAATTACACAGGGGAAAGGATAATGTACTGGGAACTCCTCAGAAGAATCTGATTTGTGGTGAAGGGAGAGAGATAAAAGCTCATTTAGGAACGACATGAACATGCTGCGTAAGTAGGTGTTTATCATTAAATATCTCCACTGAGATTAAGAAAAGCAGTATCTTAATAAATTAAGTACTTCCTGGTATGGTTACTGTACTGGTAACTCCCCAAAAGAATCTGGATTGTGGTGAGGGAACAGAGAAAAACGCTCATTTAGGACCTGCACTTAAGCAGGGGGTAGGCAGCTGTATATCAGGGAGTAAACCTTCTGAGAATAAAAACAGCTGGAGCTTGTTAAGGTAATTACACAGGGGAAATTATAAAGTACTGGGAATTCCTCAGAAGAATCTGATTTGTGGTGAGGGGATAGAGATAAAGCTCATTTAGGAACGACATGAACATGCTGCGTAGGTAGCTGTTTATCAGTAAATAACTCCACTGAGATTAAGAAAAGCAGTAGCTTAATAAATTAAGTACTTCCTGGTATGGTTACTGTACTGGTAACTCCCCAAAAGAATCTGGATTGTGGTGAGGGAACAGAGAAAAAAGCTCATTTAGGACCTGCACTGACGAACGGGGTAGGCAGCTGTATATCAGGGAGTAAACCTTCTGAGAATAAAAACAGCTGGAGCTTGTTAAGGTAATTACACAGGGGAAAGGATAATGTACTGGGAATTCCTCAGAAGAATCTGATTTGTGGTGAGGGGAGAGAGATAAAAGCTCATTTTGGAACGACATGAACATGCTGCGTAGGTAGCTGTTTATCAGTAAATATCTCCACTGAGATTAAGAAAAGCAGTAGCTTAATAAATTAAGTACTTCCTGGTATGGTTACTGTACTGGTAACTCCCCAAAAGAATCTGGATTGTGGTGAGGGAACAGAGAAAAAAGCTCATTTAGGACCTGCACTGACGAAGGGGGTAGGCAGCTGTATATCAGGGAGTAAACCTTCTGAGAATAAAAACAGCTGGAGCTTGTTAAGGTAATTCCACAGGGTTAATTATAAAGTACTGGGAACGATTCAGAAGAATCTGATTTGTGGTGAGGGGAGAGAGATAAAAGCTCATTTAGGAACGACATGAACATGCTGCGTAGGTAGCTGTTTATCAGGAAATATCTCCACTGAGATTAAGAAAAGCAGAAGCTTAATAAATTAAGTACTTCCTGGTATGGTTACTGTACTGGTAACTCCCCAAAAGAATCTGGATTGTGGTGAGGGAACAGAGAAAAAAGCTCATTTAGGACCTGCACTTTCGAAGGGGGTAGGCAGCTGTATATCAGGGAGTAAACCTTCTGAGAATAAAAACAGCTGGAGCTTGTTAAGGTAATTACACAGGGGAAATTATAAACTACTGGGAACTCCTCAGAAGAATCTGATTTGTGGTGAGGGGAGAGAGATAAAAGCTCATTGAGGAACGACATGAACATGCTGCGTACGTAGCTGTTTATCAGTAAATATCTCCACTGAGATTAAGAAAAGCAGTAGCTTAATAAATTAAGTACTTCCTGGTATGGTTACTGTACTGGTAACTCCCCAAAGAATATGGATTGTGGTGAGGGAACAGAGAAAAAAGCTCATTTAGGACCTGCACTTTCGAAGGGGGTAGGCAGCTGTATATCAGGGAGTAAACCTTCTGAGAATAAAAACAGCTGGAGCTTGTTAAGGTAATTACACAGGGGAAAGGATAATGTACTGGGAACTCCTCAGAAGAATCTGATTTGTGGTGAGAGGAGAGAGATAAAAGCTCATTTAGGAACGACATGAACATGCTGCGTACGTAGCGGTTTATCAGTAAATATCTCCACTGAGATTAAGAAAAGCAGTAGGTTAATAAATTAAGTACTTCCTGGTATGGTTACTGTACAGGTAACTCCCCAAAAGAATCTGGATTGTGGTGAGGGAACAGAGAAAAAAGCTCATTTAGGACCTGCACTTACGAAGGGGTTAGGCAGCTGTTTATCAGGGAGTAAACTTTCTGAGAATAAAAACAGCTGGAGATTGTTAAGGTAATTACACAGGGGAAAGGATAATGTACTGGGAACTCCTCAGAAGAATCTGATTCGAGGTGAGGGGAGAGAGATAAAAGCTCATTTAGGAACGACATGAACATGCTGCGTATGTAGCTGTTTATCAGTAAATATCTCCACTGAGATTAAGAAAAGCAGTAGCTTAATAAATTAAGTACTTCCTGGTATGGTTACTGTACTGGTCACTCCCCAAAAGAATCTGGATTGTGGTGAGGGAACAGAGAAAAAAGCTCATTTATCACCTGGAATTTCGAAGGGGGTAGGCAGCTGTATATCAGGGAGTAATCCTTCTGAGAATAAAAACAGCTGGAGCTTGTTAAGGTAATTACACAGGGGAAAGGATAATGTACTGGGAACACCTCAGAAGAATCTGATTTGTGGTGAGGGGAGAGAGATAAAAGCTCATTTAGGAACGACATGAACATGCTGCGTAGGTAGCTGTTTATCAGGAAATATCTCCACTGTGATTAAGAAAAGCAGTAGCTTAATAAATTAAGTACTTCCTGGTATGGTTACTGTACTGGTAACTCCCCAAAAGAATCTGGATTGTGGTGAGGGAACAGAGAAAAAAGCTCATTTAGGACCTGCACTTACGAAGGGGGTAGGCAGCTGTATATCAGGGAGTAAACCTTCTGAGAAAAAAAACAGCTGGAGCTTGTTAAGGTAATTGCACAGGGGAAAGGATAATGTCCTGGGAACTCCTCAGAAGAATCTGATTTGTGGTGAGGGGAGAGAGATAAAAGCTCATTTAGGAACGACATGAACATCCTGCGTAGGTAGCTGTTTATCAGTAAATATCTCCACTGAGATTAAGAAAAGCCGTAGCTTAATAAATTAAGTACTTCCTGGTATGGTTACTGTACAGGTAACTCCCCAAAAGAATCTGGATTGTGGTGAGGGAACAGAGAAAAAAGCTCATTTAAGACCTGGACATTCGAAGGGGGTAGGCAGCTGTATATCAGGGAGTAAACCTTCTGAGAATAAAAACAGCTGGAGCTTGTTATGGTAATTACACAGGGGAAAGGATAATGTACTGGGAACACCTCAGAAGATTCTGATTTGTGGTGAGGGGAGAGAGATAAAAGCTCATTTAGGAACGACATGAACATGCTGCGTAGGTAGCTGTTTATCAGGAAATATCTCCACTGTGATTAAGAAAAGCAGTAGCTTAATAAATTAATTACTTCCTGGTATGGTTACTGTACTGGTAACTCCCCAAAAGAATCTGGATTGTGGTGAGGGAACAGAGAAAAAAGCTCATTTACGACCTGCACTTACGAAGGGGGTAGGCAGGTGTATATCAGGGAGTAAACCTTCTGAGAAAAAAAACAGCTGGAGCTTGTTAAGGTAATTGCACAGGGGAAAGGATAATGGACTGGGAACTCCTCAGAAGAATCTGATTTGTGGTGAGTGGAGAGAGATAAAAGCTCATTTAGGAACGACATGAACATCCTGCGTAGGTAGCTGTTTATCAGTAAATATCTCCACTGAGATTAAGAAAAGCAGTAGCTTAATAAATTAAGTACTTCCTGGTATGGTTACTGTACTGGTAACTCCCCAAAAGAATCTGGATTGTGGTGAGGGAACAGAGAAAAAAGCTCATTTAGGACCTGCACTTACGAAGGGGTAGGCAGCTGTATATCAGGGAGTAAACCTTCTGAGAATAAAAATAGCTGGAGCTTGTTAAGGTAATTACACAGGGGAAAAGATGAAGTACTGGGAACTCCTCAGAAGAATCTGATTTTAGGTGAGGGGAGAGAGATAAAAGCTCATTTAGGAACGACATGTACATGCTGCATACGTAGCTGTTTATCAGTAAATATCTCCACTGAGATTAAGAAAAGCAGTAGCTTAATAAATTAATTACTTCCTGGGATGGTTACTGTACTGGTAACTCCCCAAAAGAATCTGGATTGTGGTGAGGGAACAGAATAAAAAGCTCATTTAGGACCTGCAATTACGAAGGGGGTAGGAAGCTGTATATCAGGTAGTAAACCTTCTGAGAATAAAAACAGCTGGAGCTTGTTAAGGTAATTACACAGGGGAAAGGATAATGTACTGGGAACAATTCAGAAGAATCTGATTTGTGATGAGGGGAGAGAGATAAAAGCTCATTTAGGAACGACATGAACCTGCTGCGTAGGTAGCTGTTTATCAGTAAATATCTCCACTGAGATTAAGAAAATCAGTAGCTTAATAAATTAATTACTTCCTGGGATGCTTACTGTACTGGTAACTCCCCAAAAGAATATGGATTGTGGTGAGGGAACAGAGAAAAAAGCTCATTTAGGACCTGCACTTACGAAGGGAGTAGGCAGCTGTATATCAGGGAGTAAACCTTCTGAGAATAAAAACAGTTTGAGCTTGTTAAGGTAATTACAAAGGGGAAAGGATAATGTACTGGTTACAATTCAGAAGAATCTGATTTGTGGTGAGGGGAGAGAGATAAAAGCTCATTTAGGAACGACATGAACATGCTGCGTAGGTAGCTGTTTATCAGTAAATATCTCCACTGAGATTAAGAAAAGCAGTAGCTTAATAAATTAAGTACTTCCTGGTATGGTTACTGTACTGGTAACTCCCCAAAAGAATCTGGATAGTGGTGAGGGAACAGTGAAAAAAGCTCATTTAGGACCTGCACTTTCGAAGGGGGTAGGCAGCTGTATATCAGGGAGTAAACATTCTGAGAATAAAAACAGCTGGAGCTTGTTAAGGTAATTACACAGGGGAAAGGATAATGTACTGGGAACTCCTCAGAAAATCTGATTTGTTGTGAGGGGAGAGAGATAAAAGCTCATTTAGGAACGACATGAACATGCTGCGTAGGTAGCTGTTTATCAGTAAATATCTCCACTGATATTAAGAAAAGCAGTAGCTTAATAAATTAAGTACTTCCTGGTATGGTTACTGTACTGGTAACTCCCCAAAAGAATCTGGATTGTGGTGAGGGAACAGAGAAAAATGCTCATTTAGCACCTGCAATTACGAAGGGGTTAGGCAGCTGTATATCAGGGAGTAAACCTTCTGAGAATAAAAAAAGCTGGAGCTTGTTAAGGTAATTACACAGGGGAAAGGATAATGTACTTGGAACTCCTCAGAAGAATCTGATTTGTGGTGAGGGTAGAGAGATAAAAGCTCATTTAGGAACGACATGAACATGCTGCGTAGGTAGCTGTTTATCAGTAAATATCTCCAATGAGATTAAGAAAAGCAGTAGCTTAATAAATTAAGAACTTCCTGGAATGGTTACTCTACTGGTAACTCCCCAAAAGAATCTGGATTTTGGTGAGGGAACAGAGAAAAAAGCTCATTTATGACCTGGACTTTCGAAGGGGTTGGCAGCTGTATATCAGGGAGTAAACCTTCTGAGAATAAAAACAGCTGGAGCTTGTTAACGTAATTGCACAGGGGAAAGGATAATGTACTGGGAACTCCTCAGAACAATCTGATTTGTGGTGAGGGGAGAGAGATAAAAGCTCATTTAGGAACGACATGTACATGCTGCGTACGTAGCTGTTTATCAGTAAATATCTCCACTGAGATTAAGAAAAGCAGTAGCTTAATAAATGAAGTACTTCCTGGTATTGTTACTGTACTGGTAACTCCCCAAAAGAATCTGGATTGTGGTGAGGGAACAGAGAAAAAAGCTCATTTAGGACCTGCACTTACGAAGGGGGTAGGCAGCTGTATATCAGGGAGTAAACCTTCTGAGAATAAAAACAGCTGGAGCTTGTTAAGGTAATTACACAGGGGAAAGGATAATGTACTGGGAACTCCACAGAAGAATCTGATTTGTGGTGAGGGAAGAGAGATAAAAGCTCATTTATGAACGACATGAACATGCTGCGTAGGTAGGTGTTTATCAGTACATATCTCCATTGAGATTAAGAAAAGCAGTAGCTTAATAAATTAAGTACTTCCTGGTATCGTTACTGTACTGGTAACTCCCCAAATGAATCTGGATTGTGGTGAGGGAACAGAGAAAAAGCTCATTTAGGACCTGCACTTACGAAGGGGGTAGGCAGCTGCATATCAGGGACTAAACCTTCTGAGAATAAAAACAGCTGGAGCTTGTTAAGGTAATTACACAGGGGAAAGGATAATGTACTGGGAACTCCTCAGAAGAATCTGATTTGTGGTGCGGGGAGAGTGATAAAAGCTCATTAACAACGATAAGAACATGCTGCATATGTAGCTCTTTATCAGTAAATATCTCCACTGAGATTAAGAACAGCAGTAGTTTAATAAATTAAGTACTTCCTGGTATGGTTACTGTACTGGTAACTCCCCAAAAGAATCTGGATTGTGGTGAGGGAACAGAGAAAAAAGCTCATTTAGGACCTGCACTTTCGAAGGGTTAGGCAGCTGTATATCAGGGAGTAAACATTCTGAGAATAAAAACAGCTGGAGCTTGTTAAGGTAATTACACAGGGGAAAGGATAATGTACTGGGAACTCCTCAGAAAATCTGATTTGTGGTGAGGGGAGAGAGATAAAAGCTCATTTAGGAACGACATGAACATCCTGCGTAGGTAGCTGTTTATCAGTAAATGTCTCCACTGAGATTAAGAAAAGCAGTAGCTTAATAAATTAAGTACTTCCTGGTATGGTTACTGTACTGGTAACTCCCCAAAAGATTCTGGATTGTGGTGAGGGAACAGAGAAAAAAGGTCATTTAGGACCTGGACTTTCGAAGGGGGTAGGCAGCTGAATATCAGGGAGTAAACCTTCTGAGAATAAAAACAGCTGGAGCTTGTTAAGGTAATTACAAAGGGGAAAGGATAATGTACTGGGAACAATTCAGAAGAATCTGATTTGTGTTGAGGGGAGAGTGATAAAAGCTCATTAAAACGATATGAACATGCTGCATATGTAGCTCTTTATCAGTAAATATCTCCACTGAGATTAGGAACAGCAGTATTTTAATAAATTAAGTACTTCCTGGTATGGTTACTGTACTGGTAACTCCCCAAAAGAATCTGGATTGTGGTGAGGGAACAGAGAAAAAAGCTCATTTAGGACCTGCACTTACGAAGGGGGTAGGCAGCTGTATATCAGGGAGTAAATCTTCTGAGAATAAAAACAGCTGGAGCTTGTTAAGGTAATTACACAGGGGAAAGGATAATGTACTGGGAACTCCTCAGAAGAATCATATTCGTGGTTAGGGGAGAGAGAAAAAAGCTCATTTAGGAACGACATGAACATGCTGCATACGTAGCTGTTTATCAGTAAATATCTCCACTGAGATTAAGAAAAGCAGTAGCTTAATAAATTAAGTACTTCCTGGTATGGTTCCTGTACCGGTAACTTCCCAAAAGAATCGGGATTGTGGTGAGGGAACAGAGAAAAAAGCTCATTTAGCACCTGCAATTACCAAGGGGTTAGGGAGCTGTATATCAGGGAGTAAACCTTCTGAGAATAAAAACAGCTGGAGCTTGTTAAGGTAATTACACAGGGGAAAGGATAATGTACTTGGAACTCCTCAGAAGAATCTGATTTGTGGTGAAGGAAGAGAGATAAAAGCTCATTTAGGAACGAAATGAACATGCTGCGTAGGTAGCTGTTTATCAGTAAATATCTCCACTGAGATGAAGAAAAGCAGTAGCTTAATAAATTAAGTACTTCCTGGTATGGTTACTGTACTGGTAACTCCCCAAAAGAATCTGGATTGTGGTGAGGGAACAGAGAAAAAGCTCATTTAAGACCTGCACTTACGAAGGGGGTAGGCAGCTTTATATCAGCGAGTAATCCTTCTGAGAATAAAAACTGCTGGAGCTTGTTAAGGTAATTACACAGGGGAAAGGATAATGTACTGGGAACTCCTCAGAAGAATCATATTCGTGGTGAGGGGAGAGAGATAAAAGCTCATTTAGGAACGACATGAACATGCTGTGTAGGTAGCTGTTTATCAGTAAATATCTCCACTGAGATTAAGAAAAGCAGTAGCTTAATAAATTAAGTACTTCCTGGTATGGTTACTGTACTGGTAACTCCCCAAAAGAATCTGGATTGTGGTGAGGGAACAGAGAAAAAGCTCATTTAGGACCTGCACTTATGAAGGGGGTAGGCAGCTGCATATCAGGGAGTAAACCTTCTGAGAATAAAAACAGCTGGAGCTTGTTATGTTAATTACACAGGGGAAAGGATAATGTACTGGGAACTCCTCAGAAGAATCTGATTTGTGGTGAGGGGAGAGTGATAAAAGCTCATTAAGAACGATATGAACATGCTGCATATGTAGCTGTTTATCAGTAAATATCTCCACTGAGATTAAGAACAGCAGTAGTTTAATAAATTAAGTACTTCCTGGTATGGTTACTGTACTGGTAACTCCCCAAAAGAATCCGGATTGTGGTAAGGGAACAGAGAAAAAAGCTCATTTAGGACCTGCACTTACGAAGGGGGTAGGCAGCTGTATATCAAGGAGTAAACCTTCTGAGAATAAAAACAGCTGGAGCTTGTTAAGGTAATTACACAGCGGAAAGGATAATGTACTGGGAACTCCTCAGAAGAATCTGTTTTGTGGTGAGGGGAGAGAGATAAAAGCTCATTTAAGAACGACATGAACATGCTGCGTAGGTAGCTGTTTATCAGTAAATATCTCCACTGAGATTAAGAAAAGCAGTAGCTTAATAAATTAAGTACTTAATGGCATGGTTACTGTACTGGTAACTCCCCAAAAGAATCTGGATTGTGGTGAGGGTAGAGAGAAAAAAGCTCATTTAGGACCTGCACTTACGAAGGTGGTAGGCAGCTGTATATCAGTGAGTAAACCTTCTGAGAATAAATACAGCTGGAGCTTGTTAAGGTAATTACACAGGGGAAAGGATAATGTACTGGGAACTCCTCAGAAGAATCTGATTTGTGGTGAGGGGAGAGAGATAAAAGCTCATTTAGGAACGACATGAACATGCTGCGTAGGTAGCTGTTTATCAGTAAATATCTCCTCTAACATTAAGAAAAGCAGTAGCTTAATAAATTAAGTACTTCCTGGTATGGTTACTGTACTGGTAACTCCCCAAAAGAATCTGGATTGTGGTGAGGGTAGAGAGAAAAAAGCTCATTTAGGACCTGCACTTACGAAGGTGGTAGGCAGCTGTATATCAGTGAGTAAACCTTCTGAGAATAAATACAGCTGGAGCTTGTTAAGGTAATTACACAGGGGAAAGGATAATGTACTGGGAACTCCTCAGAAGAATCTGATTTGTGGTGAAGGGAGAGAGATAAAAGCTCATTTAGGAACAACATGAACATGCTGCGTAGGTAGCTGTTTATAGGTAAATATCTCCACTGAGATTAAGAAAAGCAGTAGCTTAATAAATTAAGTACTTCCTGGTATGGTTACTGTACTGGTAAGTCCCCAAAAGAATCTGGATTGTGGTGAGGGAACAGAGAAAAAAGCTCATTTAGGACCTGCACTTACGAAGGGGGTAGGCAGCTGTATATCAGGGAGTAAACCTTCTGCGAATAAAAACAGCTGGAGCTTGTTAAGGTAATTACACAGGGGAAAGGATAATGTACTGGGAACTCCTCAGAAGAATCTGATTTGTGGTGAGGGGAGAGAGATAAAAGCTCATTTAGGAACGACATGAACATGCTGCGTAGGTAGCTGTTTATCAGTAAATATCTCCACTGAGATTAAGAAAAGCAGTAGCTTAATAAATTAAGTACTTCTTGGTATGGGTACTGTACTGGGAACCCCAAAAGAATCTGGATTGTGGTGAGGGAACAGAGAAAAAAGCTCATTTAGGTCCTGCACTTACGAAGGGGGTAGGCAGCTGTATATCAGGGAGTAAACCTTCTGAGAATAAAAACAGATGGAGCTTGTTTAGGTAATTACACAGGGGAAAGGATAATGTACTGGGAACACCTCAGAAGAATCTGATTTGTGGTGAGGGGAGAGAGATAAAAGCTCATTTACGAACGACATGAACATGCTGCGTAGGTAGCTGTTTATCAGTAAATATCTCCACTGAGATTAAGAAAAGCAGTAGCTTAATAAATTAAGTACTTCCTGGTATGGTTACTGTACTGGTAACTACCCAAAAGAATCTGGATTGTGGTGAGGGAACAGAGAAAAAAGCTCATTTAGGACCTGCACTTACGAAGGGGGTAGGCAGCTGTGTATCAGGGAGTAAACCTTCTGAGAATAAAAACAGCTGGAGTTTGTTAAGGTAATTACACAGGGGAAAGGATAATGTACTGGGAACTCCTCCGAACAATCTGATTTGTGGTGAGGGGAGAGAGATAAAAGCTCATTTAGGAACGACATGAACATGCTGCGTAGGTAGCTGTTTATCAGGAAATATCTCCACTGAGATTAAGAAAAGCAGTAGCATAATAAATTAAGTACTTCCTGGTATGGTTACTGTACTGGTAACTCCCCAAAAGAATCTGGATTGTGGTGAGGGAACAGAGAAAAAAGCTCATTTAGGACCTGCACTTACGCAGCTGGTAGGCAGCTGTATATCAGGGAGTAAACCTTCTGAGAATAAAAACAGCTGGAGCTTGTTAAGGTAATTACACAGGGGAAAGGATAATGTACTGGGAACTCCTCAGAAGAATCTGATTTGTGGTGAGTGGAGAGAGATAAAAGCTCATTTAGGAACGACATGAACATGCTGCTTAGGTAGCTGTTTATCAGTAAATATCTCCACTGAGATTAAGAAAAGCAGTAGCTTAATAAATTAAGTACTTCCTGGTATGGTTACTGTACTGGTAACTCGCCAAAAGAATCTGGATTGTGGTGAGGGAACAGAGAAAAAGCTCATTTAGGACCTGCACTTACGAAGGGGGTAGGCAGCTGTATATCAGGGAGTAAACCTTCTGAGAATAAAAACAGCTGGAGCTTGTTAAGGTAATTACACAGGGGAAAGGATAAAGTACTGGGAACTCCTCATAAGAATCTGATTTGTGGTGAGGGGAGAGAGATAAAAGCTCATTTAGGAACGACATGAACATGCTGCGTACGTAGCTGTTTATCAGTAAATATCTCCACTGAGATTAAGAAAAGAAGTAGCTTAATAAATTAAGTACTTCCTGGTATGGTTACTGTACTGGTAACTCCCCAAAAGAATCTGGATTGTGGTGAGGGAACAGAGAAAAAAGCTCATTTAGGACCTGCACTTACGCTGGGGTTAGGCAGCTGTATATCACGGAGTGAACCTTCTGAGAATAAAAACAGCTGGAGCTTGTTAAGGTAATTACACAGGGGAAAGGATAATGTACTGGGAACTCCTCAGAAGAATCTGATTTGTGGTGAGGGGAGAGAGATAAAAGCTCATTTAGGAACGACATGAACATGCTGCGTAGGTAGCTGTTTATCAGTAAATATCTCCACTGACATTAAGAAAAGCAGTAGCTTAATTAATTAAGTACTTCCTGGTATGGTTACTGTACTGGTAACTCCCCAAAAGAATCTGGATTGTGGTGAGGGAACAGAGAAAAAAGCTCATTTAGGACCTGCACTTACGAAGGGGGTAGGCAGCTGTATATCAGGGAGTAAACCTTCTGAGAATAAAAACAGCTGGAGCTTGTTAAGGTAATTACACAGGGGAAAGGATAATGTACTGGGAAATTCTGAGAAGAATCTGATTCGTGGTGAGGGGAGAGAGATAAAAGCTCATTTAGGAACGACATGAACATGCTTCGTAGGTAGCTGTTTATCAGTAAATATCTCCACTGAGATTAAGAAAAGCAGTAGCTTAATAAACTAAGTACTTCCTGGTATGGTTACTGAACTGGTAACTCGCCAAAAGAATCTGGATTGTGGTGAGGGAACAGAGAAAAAAGCTCATTTAGGACCTGCACTTACGAAGGGGGTAGGCAACTGTATATCAGGGAGTAAACCTTCTGAGAATAAAAACAGCTGGAGCTTGTTAAGGTAATTACACAGGGGAAAGGATAATGTACTGGGAACTCCTCAGAAGAATCTGTTTCGAGATGAGGGGAGAGAGATAAAATCTCATTTAGGAACGACATGAACATGCTGCGTAGGTAGCTGTTTATCAGTAAATATCTCCACTGAGATTAAGAAAAGCAGTAGCTTAATAAATTAAGTACTTCCTGGTATGGTTACTGTACTGGTCACTTCACAAAAGAATCTGGATTGTGGTGAGGGAACAGAAAAAAAGCTCATTAAAGGACCTGCCCTTACGAAGGGGGTAGGCAGCTGTATATCAGGGAGTAAACCTTCTGAGAATAAAAACAGCTGGAGATTGTTAAGGTAATTACACAGGGGAAAGGAAAATGTACTGGGAACTCCTCAGAAGAATCTGATTTGTGGTGAGGGGAGAGAGATAAAAGCTCATTTAGGAACGACATGAACTTGCTGCGTACGTAGCTGTTTATCAGTAAATATCTCCACTGAGATTAAGAAAAGCAGTAGCTTAATAAATTAAGTACTTCCTGGTATGGTTACTGTACTGGTAACTCCCCAAAGAATATGGATTGTGGTGAGGGAACAGAGAAAAAAGCTCATTTAGGACCTGCACTTTCGAAGGGGGTAGGCAGCTGTATATCAGGGAGTAAACCTTCTGAGAATAAAAACAGCTGGAGCTTGTTAAGGTAATTACACAGGGGAAAGGATAATGTACTGGGAACTCCTCAGAAGAATCTGATTTGTGGTGAGAGGAGAGAGATAAAAGCTCATTTAGGAACGACATGAACATGCTGCGTACGTAGCGGTTTATCAGTAAATATCTCCACTGAGATTAAGAAAAGCAGTAGGTTAATAAATTAAGTACTTCCTGGTATGGTTACTGTACAGGTAACTCCCCAAAAGAATCTGGATTGTAGTGAGGGAACAGAGAAAAAAGCTCATTTAGGACCTGCACTTACGAAGGGGTTAGGCAGCTGTATATCAGGGAGTAAACTTTCTGAGAATAAAAACAGCTGGAGATTGTTAAGGTAATTACACAGGGGAAAGGATAATGTACTGGGAACTCCTCAGAAGAATCTGATTCGAGGTGAGGGGAGAGAGATAAAAGCTCATTTAGGAACGACATGAACATGCTGCGTATGTAGCTGTTTATCAGTAAATATCTCCACTGAGATTAAGAAAAGCAGTAGCTTAATGAATTAAGTACTTCCTGGTATGGTTACTGTACTGGTAACTCCCCAAAAGAATCTGGATTGTGGTGAGGGTAGAGAGAAAAAAGCTCATTTAGGACCTGCACTTACGAAGGGGGTAGGCAGCTGTGTATCAGGGAGTAAACCTTCTGAGAATTAAAACAGCTGGAGTTTGTTAAGGTAATTACACAGGGGAAAGGATAATGTACTGGGAACTCCTCCGAAGAATCTGATTTGTGGTGAGGGGAGAGAGATAAAAGCTCATTTAGGAACGACATGAACATGCTGCGTAGGTAGCTGTTTATCAGGAAATATCTCCACTGAGATTAAGAAAAGCAGTAGCATAATAAATTAAGTATTTCCTGGTATGGTTACTGTACTGGTAACTCCCCAAAAGAATCTGGATTGTGGTGAGGGAACAGAGAAAAAAGCTCATTTAGGACCTGCAATTACGCAGCTGGTAGGCAGCTGTATATCAGGGAGTAAACCTTCTGAGAATAAAAACAGCTGGAGCTTGTTAAGGTAATTACACAGGGGAAAGGATAAAGTACTGGGAACTCCTCAGAAGAATCTGATTTGTGGTGAGGGGAGAGAGATAAAAGCTCATTTAGGAACGACATGAACATGCTGCGTACGTAGCTGTTTATCAGTAAATATCTCCACTGAGATTAAGAAAAGAAGTAGCTTAATAAATTAAGTACTTCCTGGTATGGTTACTGTACTGGTAACTCCCCAAAAGAATCTGGATTGTGGTGAGGGAACAGAGAAAAAAGCTCATTTAGGACCTGCACTTACGCAGGGGTTAGGCAGCTGTATATCACGGAGTGAACCTTCTGAGAATAAAAACAGCTGGAGCTTGTTAAGGTAATTACACAGGGGAAAGGATAATGTACTGGGAACTCCTCAGAAGAATCTGATTTGTGGTGAGGGGAGAGAGATAAAAGCTCATTTAGGAACGACATGAACATGCTGCGTAGGTAGCTGTTTATCAGTAAATATCTCCACTGACATTAAGAAAAGCAGTAGCTTAATTAATTAAGTACTTCCTGGTATGGTTACTGTACTGGTAACTCCCCAAAAGAATCTGGATTGTGGTGAGGGAACAGAGAAAAAAGCTCATTTAGGACCTGCACTTACGAAGGGGGTAGGCAGCTGTATATCAGGGAGTAAACCTTCTGAGAATAAAAACAGCTGGAGCTTGTTAAGGTAATTACACAGGGGAAAGGATAATGTACTGGGAAATTCTGAGAAGAATCTGATTCGTGGTGAGGGGAGAGAGATAAAAGCTCATTTAGGAACGACATGAACATGCTTCGTAGGTAGCTGTTTATCAGTAAATATCTCCACTGAGATTAAGAAAAGCAGAAGCTTAATAAACTAAGTACTTCCTGGTATGGTTACTGAACTGGTCAATCCCCAAAAGAATCTGGATTGTGGTGAGGGAACAGAGAAAAAAGCTCATTTAGGACCTGCACTTACGAAGGGGGTAGGCAACTGTATATCAGGGAGTAAACCTTCTGAGAATAAAAACAGCTGGAGCTTGTTAAGGTAATTACACAGGGGAAAGGATAATGTACTGGGAACTCCTCAGAAGAATCTGTTTCGAGATGAGGGGAGAGAGATAAAATCTCATTTAGGAACGACATGAACATGCTGCGTAGGTAGCTGTTTATCAGTAAATATCTCCACTGAGATTAAGAAAAGCAGTAGCTTAATAAATTAAGTACTTCCTGGTATGGTTACTGTACTGGTCACTTCACAAAAGAATCTGGATTGTGGTGAGGGAACAGAAAAAAAGCTCATTAAAGGACCTGCCCTTACGAAGGGGGTAGGCAGCTGTATATCAGGGAGTAAACCTTCTGAGAATAAAAACAGCTGGAGCTTGTTAAGGTAATTACACAGGGGAAAGGAAAATGTACTGGGAACTCCTCAGAAGAATCTGTTTCGAGATGAGGGGAGAGAGATAAAATCTCATTTAGGAACGACATGAACATGCTGCGTAGGTAGCTGTTTATCAGTAAATATCTCCACTGAGATTAAGAAAAGCAGTAGCTTAATGAATTAAGTACTTCCTGGTATGGTTACTGTACTGGTCACTCCCCAAAAGAATCTGGATTGTGGTGAGGGAACAGAGAAAAAAGCTCATTTATCACCTGGAATTTCGAAGGGGGTAGGCAGCTGTATATCAGGAAGTAAACCTTCTGAGAATAAAAACAGCTGGAGCTTGTTAAGGTAATTACACAGGGGAAAGGATAATGTACTGGGAACTCCTCAGAAGAATCTGATTTGTGGTGAGGGGAGAGAGATAAAAGCTCATTTAGGAACGACATGAACATGCTGCGTAGGTAGCTGTTTATCAGTAAATATCTCCACTGAGATTAAGAAAAGCCGTAGCTTAATAAATTAAGTACTTCCTGGTATGGTTACTGTACAGGTAACTCCCCAAAAGAATCTGGATTGTGGTGAGGGAACAGAGAAAAAAGCTCATTTACGACCTGCACTTACGAAGGGGGTAGGCAGGTGTATATCAGGGAGTAAACCTTCTGAGAAAAAAAAGAGCTGGAGCTTGTTAAGGTAATTGCACAGGGGAAAGGATAATGGACTGGGAACTCCTCAGAAGAATCTGATTTTAGGTGAGGGGAGAGAGATAAAAGCTCATTTAGGAACGACATGAACATGCTGCATACGTAGCTGTTTATCAGTAAATATCTCCACTGAGATTAAGAAAAGTAGTAGCTTAATAAATTAAGTACTTCCTGGTATGGTTACTGTACTGGTAACTCCCCAAAAGAATCTGGATTGTGGTGAGGGAACAGACTAAAAAGCTCATTTAGGACCTGCAATTACGAAGGGGGTAGTAGGCTGTATATCAGGTAGTAAACCTTCTGAGAATAAAAACAGCTGGAGCTTGTTAAGGTAATTACACAGGGGAAAGGATAATGTACTGGGAACAATTCAGAAGAATCTGATTTGTGATGAGGGGAGAGAGATAAAAGCTCATTTAGGAACGACATGAACCTGCTGCGTAGGTAGCTGTTTATCAGTAAATATCTCCACTGAGATTAAGAAAAGCAGTAGCTTAATAAATTAATTACTTCCTGGGATGGTTACTGTACTGGTAACTCCCCAAAAGAATCTGGATTGTAGTGAGCGAACAGAGAAAAAAGCTCATTTAGGATTTGCACTTCCAAAGGGGGTAGGCATCAGTATATCAGGGAGTAAACCTTCTGAGAATAAAAACAGCTGGAGCTTGTTAAGGTAATTACACAGGGGAAAGGATAATGTACTGGGAACTCCTCAGAAAATCTGATTTGTTGTGAGGGGAGAGAGATAAAAGCTCATTTAGGAACGACATGAACATGCTGCGTAGGTAGCTGTTTATCAGTAAATATCTCCACTGATATTAAGAAAAGCAGTAGCTTAATAAATTAAGTACTTCCTGGTATGGTTACTGTACTGGTAACTCCCCAAAAGAATCTGGATTGTGGTGAGGGAACAGAGAAAAATGCTCATTTAGCACCTGCAATTAGGAAGGGGTTAGGCAGCTGTATATCAGGGAGTAAACCTTCTGAGAATAAAAAAAGCTGGAGCTTGTTAAGGTAATTACACAGGGGAAAGGATAATGTCCTTGGAACTCCTCAGAAGAATCTGATTTGTGGTGAAGGGAGAGAGATAAAAGCTCATTTAGGAACGACATGAACATGCTGCGTAGGTAGCTGTTTATCAGTAAATATCTCCAATGAGATTAAGAAAAGCAGTAGCTTAATAAATTAAGAACTTCCTGGAATGGTTACTCTACTGGTAACTCCCCAAAAGAATCTGGATTTTGGTGAGGGAACAGAGAAAAAAGCTCATTTATGACCTGGATTTTCGAAGGGGTTGGCAGCTGTATATCAGGGAGTAAACCTTCTGAGAATAAAAACAGCTGGAGCTTGTTAAGGTAATTGCACAGGGGAAAGGATAATGTACTGGGAACTCCTCAGAACAATCTGATTTGTGGTGAGGGGAGAGAGATAAAAGCTCATTTAGGAACGACATGTACATGCTGCGTACGTAGCTGTTTATCAGTAAATATCTCCACTGAGATTAATAAAAGCAGTAGCTTAATAAATTAAGTACTTCCTGGTATTGTTACTGTACTGGTAACTCCCCAAAAGAATCTGGATTGTGGTGAGGGAACAGAGAAAAAAGCTCACTTAGGACCTGCACTTACGAAGGGGGTAGGCAGCTGTATATCAGGGAGTAAACCTTCTGAGAATAAAAACAGCTGGAGCTTGTTAAGGTAATTACACAGGGGAAAGGATAATGTACTGGGAACTCCACAGAAGAATCTGATTTGTGGTGAGGGAAGAGAGATAAAAGCTCATTTATGAACGACATGAACATGCTGCGTAGGTAGGTGTTTATCAGTAAATATCTCCATTGAGATTAAGAAAAGCAGTAGCTTAATAAATTAAGTACTTCCTGGTATCGTTACTGTACTGGTAACTCCCCAAAAGAATCTGGATTGTGGTGAGGGAACAGAGAAAAAGCTCATTTAGGACCTGCAATTACGAAGGGGGTAGGCAGCTGCATATCAGGGAGTAAACCTTCTGAGAATAAAAACAGCTGGAGCTTGTTAAGGTAATTACACAGGGGAAAGGATAATGTACTGGGAACTCCTCAGAAGAATCTGATTTGTGGTGAGGGGAGAGTGATAAAAGCTCATTAAGAACGATAAGAACATGCTGCATATGTAGCTCTTTATCAGTAAATATCTCCACTGAGATTAAGAACAGCAGTAGTTTAATAAATTAAGTACTTCCTGGTATGGTTACTGTACTGGTAACTCCCCAAAAGAATCTGGATTGTGGTGAGGGAACAGAGAAAAAAGCTCATTTAGGACCTGCACTTTCGAAGGGTTAGGCAGCTGTATATCAGGGAGTAAACATTCTGAGAATAAAAACAGCTGGAGCTTGTTAAGGTAATTACACAGGGGAAAGGATAATGTACTGGGAACTCCTCAGAAAATCTGATTTGTGGTGAGGGGAGAGAGATAAAAGCTCATTTAGGAACGACATGAACATGCTGCGTAGGTAGATGTTCATCAGTAAATGTCTCCACTGAGATTAAGAAAAGCAGTATATCCGAGGCAGGCACTCTTGCCACTAGGCTATATCCCCAGCCCAATAGACATATGAAAAAATGCTCTACATCACTGGCCATAAAGGAAATGCAAATCAAAACAACATTGAGATTCCATCTCACCCCAGCAAGAATGTCATATATCAAGAAAACTAATAATAACAATTGTTGGAGGGGATGTGGCCAAAAGGGAACCCTACTTCATTGTTGGTGGGAATGTAAACTGGTTCAGCCACTCTGGCAAGCAGTATGGAGATTCCTCAGAAGGCTCAATATAGAACTCCCCTATGACCCAGCAGCCCCACTGTTGGGTATCTATCCAAAAGACCACAAACAAAATCACAGTAATGCCACCAGCACAACAATGTTCATCGCAGCACAATTTGTCATAGCGAGAAGCTGGAACCAACCCAGATGCCCCTCCATAGATGAATGGATCAGGAAAATGTGGTACATTTACACAATGGAATTTTATGCCTCTATCAGAAAAAATGACATTGTTCCATTTGTAAGGAAATGGAAGGACTGAGATTAAGAAAAGCAGTAGCTTAATAAATTAAGTACTTCCTGGTATGGTTACTGTACGGGTAACTCCCCAAAAGAATCTGGATTGTGGTGAGGGAACAGAGAAAAACGTTAATTTAGGACCTGCACTTATGCAGGGGGTAGGCAGCTGTATATCAGGGAGTAAACCTTCTGAGAATAAAAACAGCTGGAGCTTGTTAAGGTAATTACACAGGGGAAATTATAAAGTACTGGGAACTCCTCAGAAGAATCTGATTTGTGGTGAGGGGATAGAGATAAAGCTCATTTAGGAACGACATGAACATGCTGCGTAGGTAGCTGTTTATCAGTAAATAACTCCACTGAGATTAAGAAAAGCAGTAGCTTAATAAATTAAGTACATCCTGGTATGGTTATTTTACTGGTAACTCCCCAAAAGAATCTGGATTGTGGTGAGGGAACAGAGAAAAAAGCTCATTTAGGACCTGCACTGACGAAGGGTGTAGGCAGCTGTATATCAGGGAGTAAACCTTCTGAGAATAAAAACAGCTGGAGCTTGTTAAGGTAATTACACAGGGGAAAGGATAATGTACGGGGAACTCCTCAGAAGAATCTGATTTGTGGTGAGGGGAGAGAGATAAAAGCTCATTTTGGAACGACAAGGACATGCTGCGTAGGTAGCTGTTTATCAGTAAATATCTCCACTGAGATTAAGAAAAGCAGTAGCTTAATAAATTAAGTACTTCCTGGTATGGTTACTGTACTGGTAACTCCCCAAAAGAATCTGGATTGTGGTGAGGGAACAGAGAAAAAAGCTCATTTAGGACCTGCACTGACGAAGGGGGTAGGCAGCTGTATATCAGGGAGTAAACCTTCTGAGAATAAAAACAGCTGGAGCTTGTTAAGGTAATTCCACAGGGGAAATTATAAAGTACTGGGAACGACTCAGAAGAATCTGATTTGAGGTGAGTGGAGAGAGATGAAAGCTCATTTTGGAACGACATGAACATGCTGCGTAGGTAGCTGTTTAACAGTAAATATCTCCACTGAGATTAAGAAAAGCAGTAGCTTAATAAATTAAGTACTTCCTGGTATGTTTACTGTATTGGTAACTCCCAAAAAGAATCTGGATTGTGGTGAGTGAACAGAGAAAAAAGCTCATTTAAGACCTGCACTTACGAAGGGGGTAGGCAGCTGCATATCAGGGAGTAAACCTTCTGAGAATAAAAACAGCTGGAGCTTGTTAAGGTAATTACACAGGGGAAATTATAAAGTATTGGGAACTCCTCAGAAGAATCTGATTTGTGGTTAGGGGAGAGAGATAAATGCTCATTTTGGAACGACATGAACATGCTGCGTAGGTAGCTGTTTATCAGTAAATATCTCCACTGAGATTAAGAAAAGCAGTAGTTTAATAAATTAAGTACTTCCTAGTATGGTTCCTGTATTGGTAACTCCCCAAAAGAATCTGGATTGTGGTGAGGGAACAGAGAAAAAATCTCATTTAGGACCTGCACTTACGAAGGGGGTAGGCAGCTGTATATCAGGGAGTAAACCTTCTGAGAATAAAAACAGCTGGAGCTTGTT
>NW_025961776.1:0-25196 GCF_023159225.1 Perognathus longimembris pacificus | reverse complement strand
TATCAGCAACACTCAGGGAGTAAACCTTCTGAGAATAAAAACAGCTGGAGCTTGTTAAGGTAATTACACGGGGGAAAGGATAATGTACTGGGAACTCCTCAGAAGAATCTGATTTGTGGTGAGGGGAGAGAGATAAAAGCACATTTAGGATCGACATGAACATGCTGCATAGGTAGCTGTTTATCAGTAAATATCTCCACTGAGATTAAGAAAAGCAGTAGCTTAATAAATTCAGTACTTCCTGGTATGGTTACTATACTGGTAACTCCCCAAATGAATCTGGATTGGGGTGAGGGAACAGAGAAAAAAGCTCATTTAGGACCTGCAATTACGAAGGGGGTAGGCAGCTGTATATCAGGGAGAAAACCTTCTGAGAATAAAAACAGCTGGAGCTTGTTAAGGTAATTACACAAGGGAAAGGATAATGTACTGGGAACTCCTCAGAAGAATCTGATTCGTGGTGAGGGGAGAGAGATAAAAGCTCAATTAGGAACGACATGAACATGCTGCGTAGGTAGCTGTTTATCAGTAAATATCTTCACTGAGATTAAGAAAAGCAGTAGCTTAATAAATTAAGTACTTCCTGGTATGGTTACTGTACTGGTAACTTCCCAAAAGAATCTGGATTGTGGTGAGGGAACAGAGAAAAAAGCTCATTTAGGACATGCACTTACGAAGGGGGTAGGCAGCTGTATATCAGGGAGTAAACCTTCTGAGAATAAAAACAGCTGGAGCTTGGTAAGGTAACTAACAGGGGAAAGGATAATGTACTGGGAACTCGTCAGAAGAATCTGATTTGTGGTGAGGGGAGAGAGATAAAAGCTCATTTAGGAACGACATGCACATGCAGCATACATAGCTGTTTGTCAGTAAATATCTCCACTGAGATTAAGAAAAGCAGTAGCTTAATAAATTAAGTACTTCCAGCTATGGATACTGTTCTGGTAACTCCCCAAAAGAATCTGGATTGTGGTGAGGGAACAGAGAAAAAAGCTCATTTAGGACCTGCACTTACGAAGGGGGTAGGCAGCTGTATATCAGGGAGTAAACCTTCTGAGAATAAAAACAGCTGGAGCTTGTTAAGGTAATTACACAGGGGAAAGGATAATGTACTGGGAACTCCTCAGAAGAAACTGATTTGTAGTGAGGGGAGAGAGATAAAAGCTCATTTAGGAACGACATGAACATGCTGCGTAGGTAGCTGTTTATCAGTAAATATCTCCACTGAGATTAAGAAAAGCAGTAGCTTAATAAATTAAGTATTTCCTGGTATGGTTACTGTACTGGTAACTCCCCAAAACAATCTGGATTGTGGTGAGGTAACAGAGAAAAAAGCTCATTTAGGACCTGCACTTACGAAGGGGGTATGCAGCTGTATATCAGGGAGTAAACCTTCTGAGAATAAAAACAGCTGGAGCTTGTTAAGGTAATTACACAGGGGAAAGGATAATGTACTGGGAACTCCTCAGAAGAATCTGATTTGTGGTGAGGGGAGAGACATAAAAGCTCATTTAGGAACGACATGAACATACTGCGTAGGTAGCTGTTTATCAGTAAATATCTCTACTGAGATTAAGAAAAGCAGTAGCTTAATAAATTAAGTACTTCCTGGTATGGTTACTATACTGGTAACTCCCCAAAAGAATCTGGATGTGGTGAGGGAACAGAGAAAAAAAGCTCATTTAGGACCTTCACTTACGAAGGGGGTAGGCAGCTGTATATCAGGGAGTAAACCTTCTGAGAATAAAAACAGCTGGAGCTTGTTAAGGTAATTACACAGGGGAAAGGATAATGTACTGGGAACTCCTCAGAAGAATCTGATTTGTGGTGAGAGGAGAGAAATAAAAGCTCATTATGAACCTGCACTTACGAAGGGGGTAGGCAGCTGTTTATCAGGGAGTAAACCTTCTGAGGATAAAAACAGCTGGAGCTTGTTAAGGTATTTACACAGGGGAAAGCATAATGTACTGGGAACTCCTCAGAAGAATCTGATTTGTGGTGAGAGGAGAGAAATAAAAGCTCATTGTGACCTGCACTTACGAAGGGGGTAGGCAGCTGTTTATCAGGGAGTAAACCTTCTGAGGATAAAAACAGCTGGAGCTTGTTAAGGTATTTACACAGGGGAAAGCATAATGTACTGGGAACTCCTCAGAAGAATCTGATTTGTGGTGAGGGGAGAGATATAAAAGCTCATTTAGGAACGACATGAACAGGCTGCGTAGGTAGCTGTTTATCAGTAAATATCTCCAAAGAGATTAAACAAAGCAGTAGGTTAATAAATTAAGTACTTCCTGGTATTGTTACTGTACTGGTAACTCCCCAAAAGAATCTGGATTGTGGTGAGGGAACAGAGAAAAAAGCTCATTTAGGACCTGCACTTACGAAGGGGGGTAGGCAGCTGTATATCAGGGAGTAAACCTTCTGAGAATAAAAACAGCTGGAGCTTGTGAAGGTAATTACACAGGGGAAAGGAAAATGTACTGTGAACTCCTCAGAAGAATCTGATTTGTGGTGAGGGAGAGAGATAAAAGCTCATTTAGGAACGACATGAACATGCTGCGTAGGTAGCTGTTTATTAGTAAATATCTACACTGAGATTAAGAAAAGCAGTAGCTTAATAAATTAAATACTTCCTGGTATGGTTACTGTACTGGTAACTCCCCAAAAGAATCTGGATTGTGGTGAGGGAAAAGAGAAAAAAGCTCATTTAGGACCTGCACTTACGAAGGGGGTAGGCAGCTGTATATCAGGGAGTAAAAAATTCTGAGAATAAAAACAGCTGGAGCTTGTTAAGGTAATTACACAGGGGAAAGGATAATGTACTGGGAAACTCCTCAGAAGAATCTGATTTGTGGTGAGGGGAGAGAGATAAAAGCTCATTTAGGAACGACATGAACGTGCTCAGTAGGTAGCTGTTTATCAGTAAATATCTCCACTGAGATTAAGAAAAGGCAGTAGCTTAATAAATTAAGTACTTCCTGGTATGGTTACTGTACTGGTAACTCCCCAAAAGAATCTGGATTGTGGTGAGGGAACAGAGAAAAAAGCTCATTTAGGACCTGCACCTACGAAGGGGGTAGGCAGCTGTATATCAGGGAGTAAACCTTATGAGAATAAAAACAGCTGGAGCTTGTGAAGGTAATTACACAGGGGAAAGGAAAATGTACTGGGAACTCCTCAGAAGAATCTGATTTGTGGTGAGGGGAGAGTGATAAAAGCTCATTTAGGAACGACATGAACATGCTGCGTAGGTAGCTGTTTATCAGTAAATATCTCCACTGAGATTAAGAAAAGCAGTAGCTTAATAAATTAAGTACTTCCTGGTATGGTTACTGTACTGGTAACTCCCCAAAAGAATCTGGATTGTGTTGAGGGAACAGAGAAAAAAGCTCATTTAGGTCTTGCATTTACGAAGGGGGTAGGCAGCTGTATATCAGGGAGTAAACCTTCTGAGAATGAAAATAGCTGGAGCTTGTTAAGGTAATTACACAGGGGAAACGATAATGTACAGGGAACTCCTCAGAAGAATCTGATTTGTGGTGAGGGGAGAGAGATAAAAGCTCATTTAGGAACGACATGAACATGCTGCGTAGGTAGCTGTTTATCAGTAAATATCTCCACTGAGCTTTAGAAAAGCAGTAGCTTAATAAATTAAGTACTTCCTGGTATTGTTACTGTACTGGTAACTCCCCAAAAGTATCTGGATTGTGGTGAGGGAACAGAGAAAAAAAGCTCATTATGACCGGAACTTACGAAGTTGTGGGGCAGTTGTATATCAGGGAGTAAACGTTCTGAGAATAAAAACAGCTGGAGCTTGTTAAGGTAATTACACATGGGAAAGGATAATGTACTGGGAACTCCTCAGAAGAATCTGATTTGTGGTGAGGGGAGAGAGATAAAAGCTCATTTATAACGACATGAACATGCTGCGTTGGTAGCTGTTTATCAGTAAATATCTCCACTGAGATTAAGAAAAGGAGTAGCTTAATAAATTAAGTACTTCCTGGTATGGTTACTGTACTGGTAACTCCCCAAAAGAATCTGGATTGTGGTGAGGGATCAGAGAAAAAATCTCATTTAGGACCTGCACTTACGAAGGGGGTAGGCAGCTGTATATCAGGGAATAAACCTTCTGAGAATAAAAACAGCTGGAGCTTGTTAAGGTAATTACATAGGGGAAAGGATAATGTACTGGGAACTCCTCAGAAGAATCTGATTTTTGGAGAGGGGAGAGAGATAAAAGCTCATTTATGAACGACATGAACATGCTGCGTAGGTAGCTGTTTATCAGTAAATATCTCCACTGAGATTAAGAAAAGCAGTAGCTTAATAAATTAAGTACATCCTGGTATGGTTACTGTACTTTTAACTCCCCACAAGAATCTGGATTGTGGTGAGGGAACAGAGAAAAAAGCTCATTTAGGACCTGCACTTACGAAGGGGGTAGGTAGCTGTATATCAGGGAGTAAACCTTCTGAGAATAAAAACAGCTGGAGCTTGTTAAGGTAATTACAAAGGGGAGAGGATAATGTACTGGGAACTCCACAGAAGAATGTGATTTGTGGTGAGGGGAGAGAGAAAAAAGCTCATTTAGGAACGCATGAACATGCTGCGTAGGTAGCTGTTTATCAGTAAATATCTCCACTGAGATTAAGAAAAGCAGTAGCTTAATAAATTAAGTACTTCCTGGTATGGGTACTGTACTGGTAACTCCCCAATGAATCTAGATTGTTGTGAGGGAACAGAGAAAAAAGCTCATTTAGGACCTGCACTTACGAAAGGGTAGGCAGCTGTATATCAGGGAGTAAACCTTCTGAGAATAAAAACAGCTGGAGCTTGTTAAGGTAATTACACAGAGGAAAGGATAATGTACTGTTAACTCCTCAGAAGAATCTGATTTGTGGTGAGGGGAGAGAGATAAAATCTCATTTAGGAACGACATGAACATGCTGCGTAGGTAGCTGTTTATCAGTAAATATCTCCACTGAGATTAAGAAAAGCAGTAGCTTAATAAATTAATTACTTCCTGGTATGGTTACTGTACTGGTAACTCCCCCAAAGAATCTGGATTGTGCTGAGGGAACAGAGAAAAAAGCTCATTTAGGACCTGCACTTACGAAGGGGGTAGGCAGCTGTATATCAGGGAGTAACATTCTGAGAATAAAAACAGCTGGAGCTTGTTAAGGTAATTACACAGGGGGATAGGATAATGTACTGGGAACTCCTCAGAAGAATCTGATTTGTGGTGAGGGGAGAGATAAAAGCTCATTTAGGAAAGACATGAACATGCTGCGTAGGTAGCTGTTTATCAGTAAATATCTCCACTGAGATTAAGAAAAGCAGTAGCTTAATAAATTAAGTACTTCCTGGTATCGTTTCTGTACTGGTAACTCCCCAAAAGAATCTGGATTGTGGTGAGGGAACAGAGAAAAAAGCTCATTTAGAACCTGCACTTACGAAGGGGGTAGGCAGCTGTATATCAGGGAGTAAACCTTCTGAGAATAAAAACAGCTGGAGCTTGTTAAGGTAATTACACAGGGGAAAGGATAATGTACTGGGAGCTCCTCAGGAGAATCTGATTTGTGGTGAGGGGAGAGAGATAAAAGCTCATTTAGGAACGACATGAACATGCTGCGTAGGTAGCTGTTTATCAGTAAATATCTCCACTGAGATTAAGAAAAAGCAGTAGCTTAATAAATTAAGTACTTACTGGTATAGTTACTGTACTGGTAACTCCCCAAAAGAATCTGGATTGTGGTGAGGGAACAGAGGAAAAAAGCTCATTTAGGACCTGAACTTACGAAGGGGGTAGGCAGCTGTATATCAGGGAGTAAATCTTCTGAGAATAAAAACAGCTGGAGCTTGTTAAGGTAATTACACAGGGGAAAGGATAATGTACTGGGAACTCCTCAGAAGAATCTGATTTGTGGTGAGGGAAGAGAGATAAAAGCTCATTTAGGAACGACATGAACATGCTGCGTAGGTAGCTGTTTATCAGTAAATATCTCCACTGAGATAAAGAAAAGCAGTAGCTTAATAAATTAAGTACTTCCTGGTATGGTTACTGTACTGGTAACTCCCCAAAAGAATCTGGATTGTGGTGAGGGAACAGAGAAAAAGCTCATTTAGGATCTGCACTTACGAAGGGGGTAGGCAGCTGTATATCAGGGAGTAAACCTTCTGAGAATAAAAACAACTGGAGCTTGTTAAGGTAATTACACAGGGGAAAGGATAATGTACTGGGAACTCCTCAGAAGAATCTGATTTGTGGTGAGGGGAGAGATAAAAGCTCATTAAGGGAAGACATGAACATGCTGCGTAGGTAGCTGTTTATCAGTAAATATCTCCACTGAGATTAAGAAAAGCAGTAGCTTAATAAATTAAGTACTTCCTGGTATGGTTACTGTACAGGTAACTCCCCAAAAGAATCTGGATTGTGGTGAGGGAACGGAGAAAAAAATCTCTTTTAGGACCTGCACTTACGAAGGGGGTAGGCAGCTGTATATCAGGGAGTAAACCTTTTGAGAATAAAAACAGCTGGAGCTCGTTAATTTAATTACACAGGGGAAAGGATAATGTACTGGGAACTCCTCAGAAGAATCTGATTTGTGGTGAGGTGAGAGAGATAAAAGCTCATTTATGAACGACATGAACATGCTGCGTAGGTACCTGTTTATCAGTAAATATCTCCCACTGATATTAAGAAAAGCAGTAGCTTAATAAATTAAGTACTTCCTGGTGTGTTTACTGTTCTGGAACCTCCGCAAAAGAATCTGGATTGTGGTGAGGGAACAGAGAAAAAAGCTCATTTAGGACCTGCACTTACGAAAGGGGTAGGCAGCTGTATATCAGGGAGTAAACCTTCTGAGAATAAAAACAGCTGGAGCTTGTTAAGGTAATTACACAGGGGAAAGGATAATGTACTGGGAACTCCTCAGAAGAATCTGATTTGTGGTGAGGGGAGAGAGATAAAAGCTCATTTAGGAACGACATGAACATGCTGCATACGTAGCTGTTTATCAGTAAATATCTCCACTGAGATTAAGAAAAGCAGTAGCTTAATAAATTAAGTACTTCCTGGTATGGTTACTGTACTGGTAACTCCCCAAAAGAATCTGGATTGTGGTGAGGGAACAGAGAAAAAAGCTCATTTAGTACCTGCAATTACGAAGGGGATAGGCAGCTGTATATCAGGGAGTAAACCTTCTGAGAATAAAAAACAGCTGGAGCTTGTTAAGTTAATTACACAGCGGAAAGGATAATGTACTGGGAACTCCTCAGAAGAATCTGATTTGTGGTGAGGGGAGAGAGATAAAAGCTCATTTAGGAACGACATGAACATGCTGCGTAGGTAGCTGTTTATCAGTAAATATCTCCACTGAGATTAAGAAAAGCAGTAGCTTAATAAATTAAGTACTTCCTGGTATGGTTACTGTACTGGTAACTCCCCAAAGAATCTAGATTGTGGTGAGGGAACAGAGAAAAAAGCTCATTTAGGACCTGCACTTACGAAGGGGATAGGCAGCTATATGTCAGGGAGTAAACCTTCTGAGAATAAAAACAGCTGGAGCTTGTTAAGGTAATTAGACAGGGGAAAGGATAATGTACTGGGAACTCCTCAGAAGAATCTGATTTGTGGTGAGGGGAGAGAGATAAAAGCTAATTTATAAACGACCTGAACATGATGCTTAGGTAGCTGTTTATCAGTAAATATCTCCACTGAGATTTAGAAAAGCAGTAGCTTAATAAATTAAGTACTTCCTGGTATGGGTACTGTACTGGTAACTCCCCAATGAATCTAGATTGTGGTGAGGGAACAGAGAAAAAAGCTCATTTAGGACCTGCACTTACGAAAGGGGTAGGCAGCTGTATATCAGGGAGTAAACCTTCTGAGAATAAAAACAGCTGGAGCTTGTTAAGGTAATTACACAGAGGAAAGGATAATGTACTGTTAACTCCTCAGAAGAATCTGATTTGTGGTGAGGGGAGAGAGATAAAACCCTCATTTAGGAACGACATGAACATGCTGCGTAGGTAGCTGTTTATCAGTAAATATCTCCACTGAGATTAAGAAAAGCAGTAGCTTAATAAATTAATTACTTCCTGGTATGGTTACTGTACTGGTAACTCCCCAAAAGAATCTGGATTGTGCTGAGGGAACAGAGAAAAAAGCTCATTTAGGACCTGCACTTACGAAGGGGGTAGGCAGCTGTATATCAGGGAGTAAACCTTCTGAGAATAAAAACAGCTGGAGCTTGTTAAGGTAATTACACAGGGGATAGGATAATGTACTGGGAACTCCTCAGAAGAATCTGATTTGTGGTGAGGGGAGAGATAAAAGCTCATTTAGGAAAGACATGAACATGCTGCGTAGGTAGCTGTTTATCAGTAAATATCTCCACTGAGATAAAGAAAAGCAGTAGCTTAATAAATTAAGTACTTCCTGGTATCGTTTCTGTACTGGTAACTCCCCAAAAGAATCTGGATTGTGGTGAGGGAACACAGTAAAAAGCTCATTTAGGACCTGCACTTACGAAGGGGGTAGGCAGCTGTATATCAGGGAGTAAACCTTCTGAGAATAAAAACAGCTGGAGCTTGTTAAGGTAATTACACAGGGGAAAGGATAATGTACTGGGAGCTCCTCAGGAGAATCTGATTTGTGGTGAGGGGAGAGAGATAAAAGCTCATTTAGGAACGACATGAACATGCTGCGTAGGTAGCTGTTTATCAGTAAATATCTCCACTGAGATAAAGAAAAGCAGTAGCTTAATAAATTAAGTACTTACTGGTATAGTTACTGTACTGGTAACTCCCCAAAAGAATCTGGATTGTGGTGAGGGAACAGAGAAACAAGCTCATTTAGGACCTGAACTTACGAAGGGGGTAGGCAGCTGTATATCAGGGAGTAAATCTTCTGAGAATAAAAACAGCTGGAGCTTGTTAAGGTAATTACACAGGGGAAAGGATAATGTACTGGGAACTCCTCAGAAGAATCTGATTTGTGGTGAGGGAAGAGAGATAAAAGCTCATTTAGGAACGACATGAACATGCTGCGTAGGTAGCTGTTTATCAGTAAATATCTCCACTGAGCTTAAGAAAAGCAGTAGCTTAATAAATTAAGTACTTCCTGGTATGGTTACTGTACTGGTAACTCCCCAAAAGAATCTGGATTGTGGTGAGGGAACAGAGAAAAAGCTCATTTAGGACCTGCACTTACGAAGGGGGTAGGCAGCTGTATATCAGGGAGTAAACCTTCTGAGAATAAAAACAGCTGGAGCTTGTTAAGGTAATTACACAGGGGAAAGGATAATGTACTGGGAACTCCTCAGAAGAATCTGATTGTGGTGAGGGGAGAGATAAAAGCTCATTAAGGGAAGACATGACATGCTGCGTAGGTAGCTGTTTATCAGTAAATATCTCCACTGAGATTAAGAAAAAGCAGTAGCTTAATAAATTAAGTACTTCCTGGTATGGTTACTGTACTGGTTACTCCCCAAAAGAATCTGGATTGTGGTGAGGGAACAGAGAAAAAAATCACTTTTAGGACCTGCACTTACGAAGGGGGTAGGCAGCTGTATATCAGGGAGTAAACCTTTTGAGAATAAAAACAGCTGGAGCTCGTTAATTTAATTACACAGGGGAAAGGATAATGTACTGGGAACTCCTCAGAAGAATCTGATTTGTGGTGAGGTGAGAGAGATAAAAGCTCATTTATGAACGACATGAACATGCTGCGTAGGTACCTGTTTATCAGTAAATATCTCCACTGATATTAAGAAAAGCAGTAGCTTAATAAATTAAGTACTTCCTGGTGTGTTTACTGTTCTGGAACCTCCGCAAAAGAATCTGGATTGTGGTGAGGGAACAGAGAAAAAAGCTCATTTAGGACCTGCACTTACGAAGGGGGTAGGCAGCTGTATATCATGGAGTAAACCTTCTGAGAATAAAAACAGCTGGAGCTTGTTAAGGTACTTACACAGGGGAAAGGATAATGTACTGGGAACTCCTCAGAAGAATCTGATTTGTGGTGAGGGGAGAGAGATAAAAGCTCATTTAGGAACGACATGAACATGCCTGCATACGTAGCTGTTTATCAGTAAATATCTCCACTGAGATTTAAGAAAAGCAGTAGCTTAATAAATTAAGTACTTCCTGGTATGGTTACTGTACTGGTAACTCCCCAAAAGAATCTGGATTGTGGTGAGGGAACAGAGAAAAAAGCTCATTTAGGACCTGCACTTACGAAGGAGGTAGGCAGCTGTATATCAGGGAGTAAACCTTCTGAGAATAAAAACAGCTGGAGCTTGTTAAGGTAATTACACAGGGGAAAGGATAATGTACTGGGAACTCCTCAGAAGAATCTGATTTGTGGTGAGGGGAGAGAGATAAAAGCCCATTTAGGAACTACATGAACATGCTGCGTAGGTAGCTGTTTATCAGTAAATATCTCCATTGAGATTAAGAAAAGCAGTAGCTTAATAAATTAAGTACTTCCTGGTATGGTTTCTGTACTGGTAACTCCCCAAAAGAATCTGGATGTGGGTGAGGGAACAGAGAAAAAACCTCATTTAAGACCTGCACTTACGAAGGGGGTAGGCAGCTGTATATCAGGGTATAAACCTCTGAGAATAAAAACAGCTGGAGCTTGTTAAGGTAATTACACAGGGGAAAGGATAATGTACTGGGAACTCCTCAGAAGAATCTGATTTGTGGTGAGGGGAGAGAGATAAAAGCTCATTTAGGAACGACATGAACATGCTGCGTAGGTAGCTGTTTGTCAGTAAATATCTCCACTGAGATTAAGAAAAGCAGTAGCTTAATAAATTAAGTACTTCCTGGTATGGTTACTGTACTGGTAACTCCCCAAAAGTATCTGGATTGTGGTGAGGGAACAGAGAAAAAAGCTCATTTAGTACCTGCACTTACGAAGGGGGTAGGCAGTTGTATATCAGGGAGTAAACCTTCTGAGAATAAAAACAGCAGGAGCTTGTTAAGGTAATTACACAGGGGAAAGGATAATGTACTGGGAACTCCTCAGAAGAATCTGATTTGTGGTGAGGGGAGAGAGATAAAAGCTCATTTAGGAACGACATGAACATGCTGCGTAGGTAGCTGTTTGTCAGTAAATATCTCCACTGAGATTAAGAAAAGCAGTAGCTTAATAAATTAAGTACTTCCTGGTATGGTTACTGTACTGGTAATTCCCCAAAAGATTCTGGTTTGTGGTGAGGGAACAGAGAAAAAAGCTCATTTAGGACCTGCACTTACAGAGTGGGTAGGCAGCTGTATATCAGGGAGTAAACCTTCTGAGAATAAAAACAGCTGGAGCTTGTTAAGGTAATTACACAGGGGAAAGGATAAAGTACTGGGAACTCCTCAGAAGAATCTGATTTGTGGTGAGGGGAGAGAGATAAAAGCTCATTTAGGAACGACATGAACATGCTGCTTAGGTAGCTGTTTGTCAGTAAATATCTGCACTGAGATTAAGAAAAGCAGTAGCTTAATAAATTAAGTACTTCCTGGTATGGTTACTGTACTGGTAACTCCCCAAAAGAATCTGGATTGTGGTGAGGGAACAGAGAAAAAAGCTCATTTAGTACCTGCACTTACGAAGGGGGTAGGCAGTTGTATATCAGGGAGTAAACCTTCTGAGAATAAAAACAGCAGGAGCTTGTTAAGGTAATTACACAGGGGAAAGGATAATGTACTGGGAAATCCTCAGAAGAATCTGATTTGTGGTGAGGGGAGAGAGATAAAAGCTCATTTAGGAACGACGTGAACATGCTGCGTAGGTAGCTGTTTGTCAGTAAATATCTCCACTGAGATTAAGAAAAGCAGTAGCTTAATAAATTAAGTACTTCCTGGTATGGTTACTGTACTGGTAATTCCCCAAAAGATTCTGGATTGTGGTGAGGGAACAGAGAAAAAAGCTCATTTAGGACCTGCACTTACAGAGTGGGTAGGCAGCTGTATATCAGGGAGTAAACCTTCTGAGAATAAAAACAGCTGGTGCTTGTTACGGTAATTACACAGGGGAAAGGATAATGTACTGGGGACTCCTCATAAGAATCTGATTTGTGGTGAGGGGAGAGAGATAAAAGCTCATTTAGGAACGACATGAACATGCTGCGTAGGTAGCTGTTTATCAGTAAATATCTCCACTGAGATTAAGAAAAGCAGTAGCTTAATAAATTAAGTACTTCCTGGTATGGTTACTGTACTGGTAATTTCCCAAAAGAATCTGGATTGTGGTGAGGGAACAGAGAAAAAAGCTCATTTAGGACCTGCTCTTACGAAGGGGGTAGGCAGCTGTATATCAGGGATTAAACCTTCTGAGAACAAAAACAGCTGGAGCTTGTTAAGGTAATTACACATGGGAAAGGATAATGTACTGGGAACTCCTCAGAAGAATCTGATTTGTGGTGAGGGGAGAGAGATAAAAGCTCATTTAAGAACGACATGAACGTGCTGTGTTGTAGCTGATTATTAGTAAATATCTCCACTGAGATTAAGAAAAGCAGTAGCTTAATAAATTGAATACTTCCTGGTATGGATACTCTACTAGTACTTCCCCAAAAGAATCGGGATTTTGGTGAGGGAACAGAGAAATAAGCGCATTTAGGAACTGCACTTACCAAGGGGGTAGGCAGCTGAATGTCAGGGAGTAAAATTTCTGAGAATAAAAACACCTGGAGCTTGTTAAGGTACTTACACAGGGGAAAGGATAATGTACTGGGAACTCCTCAGAAGAATCTGATTTGTGGTGAGGGGAGAGAGATAAAAGCTCATTTAGGAACGACATGAACATGCTGCGTTGGTAGCTGTTTATCAGTAAATATCTCCACTGAGATTAAGAAAAGCAGTAGCTTAATAAATTAAGTACTTCCTGAATGGTTACTGTACTGGTAACTCCCCAAAAGAATCTGGATTGTGGTGAGGGAACAGAGAAAAAAGCTCATTTATAACCTGCAATTACGAAGGGGTAGGCAGCAGTATATCAGGAGTAAACCTTCTGAGAATTAAAACAGCTGGAGCTTGTTAAGGTAATTACACAGGGGAAAGGATAATGTACTGGGAACTCCTCAGAAGAATCTGATTTGTGGTGAGGGGAGAGAGATAAAAGCTCATTTAGGAACGACATGAACGTGCTGTGTTGTAGCTGATTATTAGTAAATATCTCCACTGAGATTCAGAAAAGCAGTAGCTTAATAAATTAAGTAATTCCTGGTATGGATACTCTACTGGTACCTCCCCGAAAGAATCTGGATTGTGGTGAGGGAACAGAGAAATAAGCGCATTTATGACCTGCACTTACCAAAGGGTTAGGCAGCTGTATATCAGGGAGTAAAACTTCTGAGAATAAAAACACCTGGAGCTTGTTAAGGTAATTACACAGGGGAACGGATAATGTACTGGGAACTCCTCAGAAGAATCTGATTTGTGGTGAGGGGAGAGAGATAAAAGCTCATTTAGGAACGACATGAACATGCTGCGTAGGTAGCTGTTTATCAGTAAATATCTCTACTGAGATTAAGAAAAGCAGTAGCTTAATAAATTAAGTACTTCCTGGTATGGTTACTGTACTGGTAACTCCCCAAAAGTATCTGGATTGTGGTGAGGGAACAGAGAAAAAAGCTGATTTACGACCTGCACTTACGAAGTGGGTAGGCAGCTGTATATCAGGGAGTAAACCTTCTGAGAATAAAAACAGCTGGAGCTTGTTAAGGTAATTACACAGGGGAAAGGATAATGTACTGGGAACTCCTCAGAAGAATCTGATTTGTGATGAGGGGAGGGAGATCAAAGCTCATTTAGGAACGACATGAACATGCTGCGTACGTAGCTGTTTATCAGTAAATTTCTCCACTGAGATTATGAAAAGCAGTAGATTAATAAATTAAGTACTTCCTGGTATGGTTACTGTACTGGTAACTCCCCAAAAGAATCTGGATTGTGGTGAGGGAACAGAGAAAAAAGCTTATTTAGGACCTGCACTTACGAAGGGGGTAGGCAGTTGTATATCAGGGAGTAAACCTTCTGAGAATAAAAACAGCTAGAGCTTGTTAAGGTAATTACACAGGGGAAAGGATAATGTACTGGGAACTGCTCAGAAGAATCTGATTTGTGGTGAGGGAGAGAGATAAAAGCTCATTTAGGAACGATATGAACATGCTGCGTAGGTAGCTGTTTATCAGTAAATATCTCCACTGAGATTAAGAAAAGCAGTAGCTTAATAAATTAAGTACTTCCTGGTATGGTTACTGTACTGGTAACTCCCCAAAAGAATCTGGATTGTGGTGAGGGAACAGAGAAAAAAGCTCATTTAGGACCTGCACTTACGAAGGGGGTAGGCAGCTGTATATCAGGGAGTAAACCTTCTGAGAATAAAAACAGCTGGAGCTTGTTAAGGTAATTACACAGGGGAAAGGATAATGTACTGGGACCTCCTCAGAAGAATCTGATTTGTGGTGAGGGGAGAGAGATAAAAGCTCATTTAGGAACGACATGAACGTGCTGTGTTGTAGCTGATTATTAGTAAATATCTCCACTGAGATTAAGAAAAGCAGTAGCTTAATAAATTAAGTAATTCCTGGTATGGATACTCTACTGGTACCTCCCCGAAAGAATCGGGATTGTGGTGAGGGAAGAGAGAAATAAGCGCATTTAGGACCTGCACTTACCAAAGGGTTAGGCAGCTGTATATCAGGGAGTAAAACTTCTGAGAATAAAAACACCTGGAGCTTGTTAAGGTAATTACACAGGGGAAAGGATAATGTACTGGGAACTCCTCAGAAGAATCTGATTTGTGGTGAGGGGAGAGAGATAAAAGCTCATTTAGGAACGACATGAACTTGCTGCGTAGGTAGCTGTTTATCAGTAAATATCTCCACTGAGATTAAGAAAAGCAGTAGCTTAATAAATTAAGTACTTCCTGGTATGGTTACTGTACTGGTAACTTACTAAAAGAATCTGGATTGTGGTGAGTGAACAGAGAAAAAAGCTCATTAAGACCTGCACTTACGAATTGGGTAGGCAGCTGTATATCAGGGAGTAAACCTTCTGAGAATAAAAACAGCTGGAGCTTGTTAAGGTAATTACACAGGGGAAAGGATAATGTACTGGGAACTGCTCAGAAGAATCTGATTTGTGGTGAGGGGAGAGAGATAGAAGCTCATTTAGGAACGACATGAACATGCTGCGTATGTAGCTGTTTATCAGTAAATATCTCCACTGAGATTAAGAAAAGCAGTAGCTTAATAAATTAAGTACTTCCTGGTATGGTTACTGTACTGGTAATTTCCCAAAGGAATCTGGATTGTGGTGAGGGAACAGAGAAAAAAGCTCATTTATGACCTGCTCTTACGAAGGGGGTAGGCAGCTGTATATCAGGGATTAAACCTTCTGAGAACAAAAACAGCTGGAGCTTGTTAAGGTAATTACACAGGGGAAAGGATAATGTACTGAGAACTCCTCAGAAGAATGTGATCTGTGGTGAGGGGAGAGAGATAAAAGCTCATTTAGGAACGACATGAACGTACTGTGTTGTAGCTGATTATCAATAAATATCTCCACTGAGATTAAGAAAAGCAGTAGCTTAATAAATTTAAGTACTTCCTGGTATGGTTACTGTACTGGTAACTCCCCAAAAGAATCTGGATTGTGGTAAGGGAACAGAGATAAAAGCTCATTTAGAACCTGCACTTACGAAGGGGGTAGGCAGCTGTATATCAGGGAGTAAACCTTCTGAGAATAAAAACAGCTGGAGCTTGCTAAAGTAATTACACAGGGGAAAGGATAATGTACTGGGAACTCCTCAGGAGAATCTGATTTGTGGTGAGGGGAGAGAGATAAAAGCTCATAAGGAACGACATGAACATACTGCGTAGGTAGCTGTTTATCAGTAAATATCTGCACTGAGATTAAGAAAAGCAGTAGCTTAATAAATTACGTACTTCCTGCTATGTTTACTGTACTGGTAACTCCCCAAAAGAATCTGGATTGTGGTGAGGGAACAGAGAAAAAAGCTCATTTAGGACCTGCACTTACGAAGGGGGTAGGCAGCTGTATATCAGGGAGTAAACCTTCTGAGAATAAAAACAGCTGGAGCTTGTCAAGGTAATTACACAGGGGAAAGGATAATGTACTGGGAACTCCTCAGAAGAATCTGATTTGTGGTGAGGGGAGAGAGATAAAAGCTCATTTAGGAACGACATGTACATGCTGCGTAGGTAGCTGTTTATCAGTAAATATCACCACTGAGATTAAGAAAAGCAGTAGCTTAATAAATTAAGTACTTCCTGGTATGGTTACTGTACTGGTAACTCCCCAAAAGAATCTGGATTGTGGTGAGGGAACAGAGAAAAAAGCTCATTTAGGACCTGCATTTACGAAGGGGGTAGGCAGCTGTATATCAGGGAGAAAACGTTCTGAGAATAAAAACAGCTGGAGCTTGTAAAGGTAATTACACAGGGGAAAAGAAAATGTACTGGGAACTCCTCAGAAGAATCTGATTTGTGGTGAGGTTAGAGAGATAAAAGCTCATTTAGGAACGACATGAACATGCTGCGTAGGTAGCTGTTTATCAGTAAATATCTCCACTGACATTAAGAAAAGCAGTAGCTTAATAAATTAAGTACTTCCTGGTATGGTTACTGTACTGGTAAATCCCCAAAAGAATCTGGATTGTGGTGAGCGAACAGAGAAAAAAGCTCATTTAGGACCTGCACTTACGAAGGGGGTAGGCAGCTGTATATCAGGGAGTAAACCTTCTGAGAATAAAAACAGCTGGAGCTTGTTAAGGTAATTACACAGGGGAAAGGATAATGTACTGGGAACTCCTCAGAAGAATCTGATTTTGGTGAGGGGAGAGAGAAAAAAGCTCATTAAGAACGACATGAACATGCTGCGTAGGTAGCTGTTTATCAGTAAATATCTCCACGGACATTAAGAAAAGCAGTAGCTTAATAAATTAATTACTTCCTGGTATGGTTACTGTACTGGTAAATCCCCAAAAGAATCTGGATTGTGGTGAGGGAACAGAGAAAAAAGCTCATTTAGGACCTGCACTTACGAAGGGGGTAGGCAGATGTATATCAGGGAGTAAACCTTCTGAGAATAGAAACAGCTGGAGCTTGTTAAGGTAATTACACAGGGGAAATGATAATGTACTGGGAACTCCTCAGAAGAATCTGATTTGGGGTGAGGGGAGAGAGACAAAAGCTCATTAAGAACGACATGAACATGCTGCGTAGGTACCTGTTTATCAGTAAATATCTCCACTGAGATTAAGAAAAGCAGTAGCTTAATAAATTAAGTACTTCCTGGTATGGTTACTGTACTGGTAACTCCCCAAAAGAATCTGGATTGTGGTGAGGGAACAGAGAAAAAAGCTCATTTAGGACCTGCATTTACGAAGGGGGTAGGCAGCTGTATATCAGGGAGAAAACGTTCTGAGAATAAAAACAGCTGGAGCTTGTAAAGGTAATTACACAGGGGAAAAGAAAATGTACTGGGAACTCCTCAGAAGAATCTGATTTGTGGTGAGGTTAGAGAGATAAAAGCTCATTTAGGAACGACATGAACATGCTGCGTAGGTAGCTGTTTATCAGTAAATATCTCCACTGACATTAAGAAAAGCAGTAGCTTAATAAATTAAGTACTTCCTGGTATGGTTACTGTACTGGTAAATCCCCAAAGAATCTGGATTGTGGTGAGGGAACAGAGAAAAAAGCTCATTTAGGACCTGCACTTACGAAGGGGGTAGGCAGCTGTATATCAGGGAGTAAACCTTCTGAGAATAAAAACAGCTGGAGCTTGTTAAGGTAATTACACAGGGGAAAGGATAATGTACTGGGAACTCCTCAGAAGAAACTGATTTTGGTGAGGGGAGAGAGACAAAAGCTCATTAAGAACGACATGAACATGCTGCGTAGGTAGCTGTTTATCAGTAAATATCTCCACTGACATTAAGAAAAGCAGTAGCTTAATAAATTAATTACTTCCTGGTATGGTTACTGTACTGGTAAATCCCCAAAAGAATCTGGATTGTGGTGAGGGAACAGAGAAAAAAGCTCATTTAGGACCTGCACTTACGAAGGGGGTAGGCAGCTGTATATCAGGGAGTAAACCTTCTGAGAATAGAAACAGCTGGAGCTTGTTAAGGTAATTACACAGGGGAAATGATAATGTACTGGGAACTCCTCAGAAGAATCTGATTTGGGGTGAGGGGGAGAGAGACAAAAGCTCATTAAGAACGACATGAACATGCTGCGGTAGGTACCTGTTTATCAGTAAATATCTCCACTGGAGATTAGAAAAGCAGTAGCTTAATAAATTAAGTACTTCCTGGTATGGTTACTGTACTGGTAACTCCCCAAAAGAATCTGGATTGTGGTGAGGGAACAGAGAAAAAAGCTCATTTAGGGCCACCACTTACGAAGGGGGTAGGCAGCAGTAGATCAGGGAGTAAACCTTTCTGAGAATTAAAACAGCTGGAGCTTGTTAAGGTAATTACACAGGGGAAAGGATAATGTACTGGGAACTCCTCAGAAGAATGTGATTTGTGGTGAGGGGAGAGAGATAAAAGCTCATTTAGGAACGACATGAACGTGCTGTGTTGTAGCTGATTATTAGTAAATATCTCCACTGAGATTAAGAAAAGCAGTAGCTTAATAAATTAAGTAATTCCTGGTATGGATACTCTACTGGTACCTCCCCGAAAGAATCGGGATTGTGGTGAGGGAAGAGAGAAATAAGCGCATTTAGGACCTGCACTTACCAAAGGGTTAGGCAGCTGTATATCAGGGAGTAAAACTTCTGAGAATAAAAACACCTGGAGCTTGTTAAGGTAATTACACAGGGGAAAGGATAATGTACTGGGAACTCCTCAGAAGAATCTGATTTGTGGTGAGGGGAGAGAGATAAAAGCTCATTTAGGAACGACATGAACTTGCTGCGTAGGTAGCTGTTTATCAGTAAATATCTCCACTGAGATTAAGAAAAGCAGTAGCTTAATAAATTAAGTACTTCCTGGTATGGTTACTGTACTGGTAACTTACTAAAAGAATCTGGATTGTGGTGAGTGAACAGAGAAAAAAAGCTCATTAAGACCTGCACTTACGAATTGGGTAGGCAGCTGTATATCAGGGAGTAAACCTTCTGAGAATAAAAACAGCTGGAGCTTGTTAAGGTAATTACACAGGAGAAAGGATAATGTACTGGGAACTCCTCAGAAGAATCTGATTTGTGGTGAGGGGGAGAGAGATAAAAGCTCATTTAGGAACGACATGAACATGCTGCGTAGGTAGCTGTTTATCAGTAAATATCTCCACTGAGATTAAGAAAAGCAGTAGCTTAATAAATTAATTACTTCCTGGTATGGTTACTGTACTGGTAAATCCCCAAAAGAATCTGGATTGTGGTGAGGGAACAGAGAAAAAAGCTCATTTAGGACCTGCACTTACGAAGGGGTTAGGCAGCTGTATATCAGGGAGTAAACCTTCTGAGAATAGAAACAGCTGGAGCTTGTTAAGGTAATTACACAGGGGAAAATGATAATGTACTGGGAACTCTCAGAAGAATCTGATTTGGGGTGAGGGGAGAGAGACAAAAGCTCATTAAGAACGACATGAACATGCTGCGTAGGTACCTGTTTATCAGTAAATATCTCCACTGAGATTAAGAAAAGCAGTAGCTTAATAAATTAAGTACTTCCTGGTATGGTTACTGTACTGGTAACTCCCCAAAAGAATCTGGATTGTGGTGAGGGAACAGAGAAAAAAGCTCATTTAGGGCCACCACTTACGAAGGGGGTAGGCAGCAGTATATCAGGGAGTAAACCTTCTGAGAATTAAAACAGCTGGAGCTTGTTAAGGTAATTACACAGGGGAAAGGGATAATGTACTGGGAACTCCTCAGAAGAATGTGATTTGTGGTGAGGGGAGAGAGATAAAAGCTCATTTAGGAACGACATGAACGTGCTGTGTTGTAGCTGATTATTAGTAAATATCTCCACTGAGATTAAGAAAAGCAGTAGCTTAATAAATTATGTAATTCCTGGTATGGATACTCTACTGGTACCTCCCCGAAAGAATCGGGATTGTGGTGAGGGAAGAGAGAAATAAGCGCATTTAGGACCTGCACTTACCAAAGGGTTAGGCAGCTGTATATCAGGGAGTAAAACTTCTGAGAATAAAAACACCTGGAGCTTGTTAAGGTAATTACACAGGGGAAAGGATAATGTACTGGGAACTCCTCAGAAGAATCTGATTTGTGGTGAGGGGGAGAGAGATAAAAGCTCATTTAGGAACGACATGAACTTGCTGCGTAGGTAGCTGTTTATCAGTAAATATCTCCACTGAGATTAAGAAAAAGCAGTAGCTTAATAAATTAAGTACTTCCTGGTATGGTTACTGTACTGGTAACTTACTAAAAGAATCTGGATTGTGGTGAGTGAACAGAGATAAAAGCTCATTAAGACCTGCACTTACGAATTGGGTAGGCAGCTGTATATCAGGGAGTAAACCTTCTGAGAATAAAAACAGCTGGAGCTTGTTAAGGTAATTACACAGGAGAAAGGATAATGTACTGGGAACTCCTCAGAAGAATCTGATTTGTGGTGAGGGGGAGAGAGATAAAAGCTCATTTAGGAACGACATGAACATGCTGCGTAGGTAGCTGTTTATCAGTAAATATCTCCACTGAGATTAAGAAAAGCAGTAGCTTAATAAATTAAGTACTTCCTGGTATGGTTACTGTACTGGTAACTCCCCAAAAGTATCTGGATTGGTGGTGAGGGAACAGAGAAAAAAGCTCATTTAGGACCTGCACTTACGAAGGGGGTAGGCAGCTGTATATCAGGGAGTAAACCTTCTGAGAATAAAAACAGCTGGAGCTTGTTAAGGTAATTACATAGGGGAAAGGATAATGTACTGGGAACTCCTCAGAAGAATCCTGATTTGTGATGAGGGGAGGGAGATCAAAGGCTCATTTAGGAACGACATGAACATGCTGCGTAGGTAGCTGTTTATCAGTAAATATCTCCACTGAGATTATGAAAAGCAGTACATTAATAAATTAAGTACTTCCTGGTATGGTTACTGTACTGGTAACTCCAAAAAGAATCTGGATTTGTGGTGAGGGAACAGAGAAAAAAGCTCATTTAGGACCTGCACTTACGAAGGGGGTAGGCAGTTGTATATCAGGGAGTAAACCTTCTGAGAATAAAAACAGCTGGAGCTTGTTAAGGTAATTACACAGGGGAAAGGAGAATGTACTGGGAACTGCTCAGAAGAATCTGATTTGTGGTGAGGGGAGGAGAGATAAAAGCTCATTTAGGAACGACATGAACATGCTGCGTATGTAGCTGTTTATCTGTAAATTCTCCACTGAGATTAAGAAAAGCAGTAGCTTAATAAATTAAGTACTTCCTGGTATGGTTACTGTACTGGTAATTTCTCAAAAGAATCTGGATTGTGGTGAGGGAACAGAGAAAAAAGCTCATTTATGACCTGCTCTTACGAAGGGGGGTAGGCAGCTGTATATCAGGGATTAAACCTTCTGAGAACAAAAACAGCTGGAGCTTGTTAAGGTAATTACACAGGGGAAAGGATAATGTACTGGGAACTCCTCAGAAGAATGTGATCTGTGCTGAGGGGAGAGAGATAAAAGCTCATTTAGGAACGACATGAACGTACTGTGTTGTAGCTGATTATCAATAAATATCTCCACTGAGATTAAGAAAAGCAGTAGCTTAATAAATTAAGTACTTCCTGGTGTGGTTACTGTACTGGTATCTCCCCAAAAGAATCTGGATTGTGGTGAGGGAACAGAGAAAAGAGCTCATTTAGGACCTGCACTTACGAAGGGGGTAGGCAGTTGTATATCAGGGGAGTAAACCTTCTGAGAATATAAACAGCTGGAGCTTGTTAAGGTAATTACACAGGGGAAAGGATAATGTACTGGGAACTCCTCAGAAGAATCTGATTTGTGGTGAGGGGAGGAGACATAAAATCTCATTAAAAAGACATGAACATGCTGCGTAGGTAGCTGTTTATCAGTAAATATCTCCCACTGAGATTAAGAAAAGCAGTAGCTTAATAAATTAAGTACTTCCTGGTATGGTTACTGTACTGGTAACTCCCCAAAAGAATCTGGATTGTGGTGAGGGAACAGAGAAAAAAGCTCATTTAGGACCTGCATTTACGAAGGGGGTAGGCAGCTGTATATCAGGGAGAAAAACGTTCTGAGAATAAAAAACAGCTGGAGCTTGTAAAGGTAATTACACAGGGGAAAGTAAAATGTACTGGGAACTCCTCAGGAAGAATCTGATTTGTGGTGAGGGGAGAGAGACAAAAGCTCATTAAGAACGACATGAACATGCTGCGTAGGTACCTGTTTATCAGTAAATATCTCCACTGAGATTAAGAAAAGCAGTAGCTTAATAAATTAAGTACTTCCTGGTATGGTTACTGTACTGGTAACTCCCCAAAAGAATCTGGATTGTGGTGAGGGAACAGAGAAAAAAGCTCATTTAGGGCCTCCACTTACGAAGGGGGTAGGAAGCAGTATATCAGGGAGTAAACCTTCTGAGAATAAAAACAGCAGGAGCTTGTTAAGGTAATTACACAGGGGAAAGGATAATGTACTGGGAACTCCTCAGAAGAATCTGATTTGTGGTGAGGGGAGAGAGATAAAAGCTCATTTAGGAACGAGATAAACATGCTGCGTAGGTAGCTGTTTATCAGTAAATATCTCCACCGAGATTAAGAAAAGCAGTAGCTTAATAAATTAAGTACTTCCTGGTATGGTTAATGTACTGGTAACTGGCCAAAAGAATCTGGATTGTGGTGAGGGAACAGAGAAAAAAGCTCATTTAGGACCTGCACTTACGAAGGGGGTAGGCAGTTGTATATCATGGAGTAAACCTTCTGAGAATGAATACAGCTGGAGCTTGTTAACGTAATTACACAGAGCAAAGGATAATGTCCTGGGAACTCCTCAGAAGAATCTGATTTGTGGTGAGGGGAGAGAGATAAAAGCTCATTAGGAACGACATGAACATGCTGCGTAGGTAGCTGTTTATCAGTAAATATCTCACTGAGATTAAGAACAGCAGTAGCTTAATAAATTAAGTACTTCCTGTTATGGTTACTGTACTGGTAACTCCCCAAAAGAATCTGGATTGTGGTGAGGGAACTGAGAAAAAAGCTCATTGAGGACCTGCACTTACAAAGGGGGTAGGCAGCTGTATATCAGGGAGTAAACCTTCTGAGAATAAAAACAGATGGAGCTTGTTAAGGTAATTACACAGGGGAAAGGATAATGTACTGGGAACTCCTCAGAAGAATCTGATTTGTGGTGAGGGGAGAGATAAAAGCTCATTTAAGAACGACATGAAAATGTTGCATATGTAGCTGTTTATCAGTAAATATCTCCACTGAGATTAATAAAAGCAGTAGCTTAATAAATTAATTACTTCCTGGTATGGTTACTGTACTGGTAACTCCCCAAAAGAATCTGGATTGTGGTGAGGGAACAGAGAAAAAAGCTCATTTAGGACCTGCATTTACGAAGGGGGTACGCAGTTGTATATCATGGAGTAAACCTTCTGAGAATGAATACAGCTGGAGCTTGTTAACGTAATTACACAGAGCAAAGGATAATGTCCTGGGAACTCCTCAGAAGAATCTGATTTGTGGTGAGGGGAGAGAGATAAAAGCTCTTTTAGGAACGACATGAACATGCTGCGTAGGTAGCTGTTTATCAGTAAATATCTCCACTGACATTAAGAAAAGCAGTAGCTTAATAAATTAAGTAATTCCTGGTATGGTTACTGTACTGGTAACTCCCAAAAGAATCTGGATTGGGGTGAGGGAACAGAGAAAAGAGCTCATTTAGGACCTGCACTTACGAAGGGGGTAGGCAGCTGTATATCAGGGAGTTAAACCTTCTGAGAATAAAAACAGATGGAGATTGTTAAGGTAATTACACAGGGGAAAGGATAATGTACTGGGAACTCCTCAGAAGAATGTGATTTGTGGGTGAGGGGAGAGAGATAAAAGCTCATTTAGAACGAATTGAACATGCTGCATACGTAGCTGTTTATCAGTAAATATCTCCACTGAGATTAAGAAAAAGCAGTAGCTTAATAAATTAAGTACTTCCTGTATGGATACTGTCTGGTAACTCCCCAGAAAGGAATCTGGATTGTGGTGAGGGAACATAGAAAAAAGCTCATTTAGGACCTGGACTTACGAAGGGGGTAGACAGCAGTATATCAGGGAGTAAACCTCTGAGAATAAACACAGCTGGAGCTTGTTAGGTAATTACACAGGGGAAAGCATAATGTAATGGGAACTCCTCAGAGAATCTGATTTGTGGTGAGGGGAGAGAGATAAAAGCCCATTTAGGAACGACATGAACATGCTGCATAGGTAGCTGTTTATCAGTAAATATCTCCACTGAGATTAAGAAAAACAGTAGCTTAATAAATTAAGTACTTCCTGGTATGGTTACTGTACTGGTAACTCCCCAAAAGAATCTGGATTTTGGTGAGGGAACAAAGAAAAAAACTCAGTTAGGACCTGCACTTACGATGGGGGTAGGCAGCTGTATATCAGGAAGTAAACCTCTGAGAATAAAAACAACTGGAGCTTGTTAAGGTAATTACACAGGGGAAAGGATAATGTACTGGGAACTCTCAGAAGAATCTGATTTGTGGTGAGGGGAGAGAGATAAAAGCTCATTTAGGAACGACATGAACATGCTGCGTAGGTAGCTGTTTATCAGTAAATATCTCCACTGAGATTAAGAAAAGCAGTAGCTTAATAAATTAAGACTTCCTGGTATGGATACTGTACTGGTAACTCCCCAAAAGAATCTGGATTGTGGTGAGGGAACAGAGAAAAAAGCTCATTTAGGACCTGCACATAGGAAGGATGTAGGCAGCTGTATATCAGGGAGTAAACCTTCTGAGAATAAAATCAGCTGGAGCTTGTTAAGGTAATTACACAGGGGAAAGGATAATGTACTGGGAACTCCTCAGAAGAATCTGATTTGTGGTGAGGGGAGAGAGACAAAAGCTCATTAAGAACGACATGAACATGCTGCGTAGGTACCTGTTTATCAGTAAATATCTCCACTGAGATTAAGAAAAGCAGTAGCTTAATAAATTAAGTACTTCCTGGTATGGTTAA
>NW_025961775.1:0-30250 GCF_023159225.1 Perognathus longimembris pacificus | reverse complement strand
GGGGTAGGCAGCTGTATATCAGGGAGTAAACCTTCTGAGAATAAAAACAGCTGGAGCTTGTTAAGGTAATTACACAGGGGAAAGGATAATGTACTGGGAACTCCTCAGAAGAATCTGATTTGTGGTGAGGGGAGAGAGATAAAAGCTCATTTAGGAACGACATGAACATGCTGCGTAGGTAGCTGTTTATCAGTAAATATCTCCACTGAGATTAAGAAAAGCAGTAGCTTAATAAATTAAGTACTTCCTGGTATGGTTACTGTACTGGTAACTCCCCAAAAGAATCTGGATTGTGGTGAGGGAACAGAGAAAAAAGCTCATTTAGGACCTGCACTTACGAAGGGGGTAGGCAGCTGTATATCAGGGAGTAAACCTTCTGAGAATAAAAACAGCTGGAGCTTGTTAAGGTAATTACACAGGGGAAAGGATAATGTACTGGGAACTCCTCAGAAGAATCTGATTTGTGGTGAGGGGAGAGAGATAAAAGCTCATTTAGGAACGACATGAACATGCTGCGTAGGTAGCTGTTTATCAGTAAATATCTCCACTGAGATTAAGAAAAGCAGTAGCTTAATAAATTAAGTACTTCCTGGTATGGTTACTGTACTGGTAACTCCCCAAAAGAATCTGGATTGTGGTGAGGGAACAGAGAAAAAAGCTCATTTAGGACCTGCACTTACGAAGGGGGTAGGCAGCTGTATATCAGGGAGTAAACCTTCTGAGAATAAAAACAGCTGGAGCTTGTTAAGGTAATTACACAGGGGAAAGGATAATGTACTGGGAACTCCTCAGAAGAATCTGATTTGTGGTGAGGGGAGAGAGATAAAAGCTCATTTAGGAACGACATGAACATGCTGCGTAGGTAGCTGTTTATCAGTAAATATCTCCACTGAGATTAAGAAAAGCAGTAGCTTAATAAATTAAGTACTTCCTGGTATGGTTACTGTACTGGTAACTCCCCAAAAGAATCTGGATTGTGGTGAGGGAACAGAGAAAAAAGCTCATTTAGGACCTGCACTTACGAAGGGGGTAGGCAGCTGTATATCAGGGAGTAAACCTTCTGAGAATAAAAACAGCTGGAGCTTGTTAAGGTAATTACACAGGGGAAAGGATAATGTACTGGGAACTCCTCAGAAGAATCTGATTTGTGGTGAGGGGAGAGAGATAAAAGCTCATTTAGAACGACATGAACATGCTGCGTAGGTAGCTGTTTATCAGTAAATATCTCCACTGAGATTAAGAAAAGCAGTAGCTTAATAAATTAAGTACTTCCTGGTATGGTTACTGTACTGGTAACTCCCCAAAAGAATCTGGATTGTGGTGAGGGAACAGAGAAAAAAGCTCATTTAGGACCTGCACTTACGAAGGGGGTAGGCAGCTGTATATCAGGGAGTAAACCTTCTGAGAATAAAAACAGCTGGAGCTTGTTAAGGTAATTACACAGGGGAAAGGATAATGTACTGGGAACTCCTCAGAAGAATCTGATTTGTGGTGAGGGGAGAGAGATAAAAGCTCATTTAGGAACGACATGAACATGCTGCGTAGGTAGCTGTTTATCAGTAAATATCTCCACTGAGATTAAGAAAAGCAGTAGCTTAATAAATTAAGTACTTCCTGGTATGGTTACTGTACTGGTAACTCCCCAAAAGAATCTGGATTGTGGTGAGGGAACAGAGAAAAAAGCTCATTTAGGACCTGCACTTACGAAGGGGGTAGGCAGCTGTATATCAGGGAGTAAACCTTCTGAGAATAAAAACAGCTGGAGCTTGTTAAGGTAATTACACAGGGGAAAGGATAATGTACTGGGAACTCCTCAGAAGAATCTGATTTGTGGTGAGGGGAGAGAGATAAAAGCTCATTTAGGAACGACATGAACATGCTGCGTAGGTAGCTGTTTATCAGTAAATATCTCCACTGAGATTAAGAAAAGCAGTAGCTTAATAAATTAAGTACTTCCTGGTATGGTTACTGTACTGGTAACTCCCCAAAAGAATCTGGATTGTGGTGAGGGAACAGAGAAAAAAGCTCATTTAGGACCTGCACTTACGAAGGGGGTAGGCAGCTGTATATCAGGGAGTAAACCTTCTGAGAATAAAAACAGCTGGAGCTTGTTAAGGTAATTACACAGGGGAAAGGATAATGTACTGGGAACTCCTCAGAAGAATCTGATTTGTGGTGAGGGGAGAGAGATAAAAGCTCATTTAGGAACGACATGAACATGCTGCGTAGGTAGCTGTTTATCAGTAAATATCTCCACTGAGATTAAGAAAAGCAGTAGCTTAATAAATTAAGTACTTCCTGGTATGGTTACTGTACTGGTAACTCCCCAAAAGAATCTGGATTGTGGTGAGGGAACAGAGAAAAAAGCTCATTTAGGACCTGCACTTACGAAGGGGGTAGGCAGCTGTATATCAGGGAGTAAACCTTCTGAGAATAAAAACAGCTGGAGCTTGTTAAGGTAATTACACAGGGGAAAGGATAATGTACTGGGAACTCCTCAGAAGAATCTGATTTGTGGTGAGGGGAGAGAGATAAAAGCTCATTTAGGAACGACATGAACATGCTGCGTAGGTAGCTGTTTATCAGTAAATATCTCCACTGAGATTAAGAAAAGCAGTAGCTTAATAAATTAAGTACTTCCTGGTATGGTTACTGTACTGGTAACTCCCCAAAAGAATCTGGATTGTGGTGAGGGAACAGAGAAAAAAGCTCATTTAGGACCTGCACTTACGAAGGGGGTAGGCAGCTGTATATCAGGGAGTAAACCTTCTGAGAATAAAAACAGCTGGAGCTTGTTAAGGTAATTACACAGGGGAAAGGATAATGTACTGGGAACTCCTCAGAAGAATCTGATTTGTGGTGAGGGGAGAGAGATAAAAGCTCATTTAGGAACGACATGAACATGCTGCGTAGGTAGCTGTTTATCAGTAAATATCTCCACTGAGATTAAGAAAAGCAGTAGCTTAATAAATTAAGTACTTCCTGGTATGGTTACTGTACTGGTAACTCCCCAAAAGAATCTGGATTGTGGTGAGGGAACAGAGAAAAAAGCTCATTTAGGACCTGCACTTACGAAGGGGGTAGGCAGCTGTATATCAGGGAGTAAACCTTCTGAGAATAAAAACAGCTGGAGCTTGTTAAGGTAATTACACAGGGGAAAGGATAATGTACTGGGAACTCCTCAGAAGAATCTGATTTGTGGTGAGGGGAGAGAGATAAAAGCTCATTTAGGAACGACATGAACATGCTGCGTAGGTAGCTGTTTATCAGTAAATATCTCCACTGAGATTAAGAAAAGCAGTAGCTTAATAAATTAAGTACTTCCTGGTATGGTTACTGTACTGGTAACTCCCCAAAAGAATCTGGATTGTGGTGAGGGAACAGAGAAAAAAGCTCATTTAGGACCTGCACTTACGAAGGGGGTAGGCAGCTGTATATCAGGGAGTAAACCTTCTGAGAATAAAAACAGCTGGAGCTTGTTAAGGTAATTACACAGGGGAAAGGATAATGTACTGGGAACTCCTCAGAAGAATCTGATTTGTGGTGAGGGGAGAGAGATAAAAGCTCATTTAGGAACGACATGAACATGCTGCGTAGGTAGCTGTTTATCAGTAAATATCTCCACTGAGATTAAGAAAAGCAGTAGCTTAATAAATTAAGTACTTCCTGGTATGGTTACTGTACTGGTAACTCCCCAAAAGAATCTGGATTGTGGTGAGGGAACAGAGAAAAAAGCTCATTTAGGACCTGCACTTACGAAGGGGGTAGGCAGCTGTATATCAGGGAGTAAACCTTCTGAGAATAAAAACAGCTGGAGCTTGTTAAGGTAATTACACAGGGGAAAGGATAATGTACTGGGAACTCCTCAGAAGAATCTGATTTGTGGTGAGGGGAGAGAGATAAAAGCTCATTTAGGAACGACATGAACATGCTGCGTAGGTAGCTGTTTATCAGTAAATATCTCCACTGAGATTAAGAAAAGCAGTAGCTTAATAAATTAAGTACTTCCTGGTATGGTTACTGTACTGGTAACTCCCCAAAAGAATCTGGATTGTGGTGAGGGAACAGAGAAAAAAGCTCATTTAGGACCTGCACTTACGAAGGGGGTAGGCAGCTGTATATCAGGGAGTAAACCTTCTGAGAATAAAAACAGCTGGAGCTTGTTAAGGTAATTACACAGGGGAAAGGATAATGTACTGGGAACTCCTCAGAAGAATCTGATTTGTGGTGAGGGGAGAGAGATAAAAGCTCATTTAGGAACGACATGAACATGCTGCGTAGGTAGCTGTTTATCAGTAAATATCTCCACTGAGATTAAGAAAAGCAGTAGCTTAATAAATTAAGTACTTCCTGGTATGGTTACTGTACTGGTAACTCCCCAAAAGAATCTGGATTGTGGTGAGGGAACAGAGAAAAAAGCTCATTTAGGACCTGCACTTACGAAGGGGGTAGGCAGCTGTATATCAGGGAGTAAACCTTCTGAGAATAAAAACAGCTGGAGCTTGTTAAGGTAATTACACAGGGGAAAGGATAATGTACTGGGAACTCCTCAGAAGAATCTGATTTGTGGTGAGGGGAGAGAGATAAAAGCTCATTTAGGAACGACATGAACATGCTGCGTAGGTAGCTGTTTATCAGTAAATATCTCCACTGAGATTAAGAAAAGCAGTAGCTTAATAAATTAAGTACTTCCTGGTATGGTTACTGTACTGGTAACTCCCCAAAAGAATCTGGATTGTGGTGAGGGAACAGAGAAAAAAGCTCATTTAGGACCTGCACTTACGAAGGGGGTAGGCAGCTGTATATCAGGGAGTAAACCTTCTGAGAATAAAAACAGCTGGAGCTTGTTAAGGTAATTACACAGGGGAAAGGATAATGTACTGGGAACTCCTCAGAAGAATCTGATTTGTGGTGAGGGGAGAGAGATAAAAGCTCATTTAGGAACGACATGAACATGCTGCGTAGGTAGCTGTTTATCAGTAAATATCTCCACTGAGATTAAGAAAAGCAGTAGCTTAATAAATTAAGTACTTCCTGGTATGGTTACTGTACTGGTAACTCCCCAAAAGAATCTGGATTGTGGTGAGGGAACAGAGAAAAAAGCTCATTTAGGACCTGCACTTACGAAGGGGGTAGGCAGCTGTATATCAGGGAGTAAACCTTCTGAGAATAAAAACAGCTGGAGCTTGTTAAGGTAATTACACAGGGGAAAGGATAATGTACTGGGAACTCCTCAGAAGAATCTGATTTGTGGTGAGGGGAGAGAGATAAAAGCTCATTTAGGAACGACATGAACATGCTGCGTAGGTAGCTGTTTATCAGTAAATATCTCCACTGAGATTAAGAAAAGCAGTAGCTTAATAAATTAAGTACTTCCTGGTATGGTTACTGTACTGGTAACTCCCCAAAAGAATCTGGATTGTGGTGAGGGAACAGAGAAAAAAGCTCATTTAGGACCTGCACTTACGAAGGGGGTAGGCAGCTGTATATCAGGGAGTAAACCTTCTGAGAATAAAAACAGCTGGAGCTTGTTAAGGTAATTACACAGGGGAAAGGATAATGTACTGGGAACTCCTCAGAAGAATCTGATTTGTGGTGAGGGGAGAGAGATAAAAGCTCATTTAGGAACGACATGAACATGCTGCGTAGGTAGCTGTTTATCAGTAAATATCTCCACTGAGATTAAGAAAAGCAGTAGCTTAATAAATTAAGTACTTCCTGGTATGGTTACTGTACTGGTAACTCCCCAAAAGAATCTGGATTGTGGTGAGGGAACAGAGAAAAAAGCTCATTTAGGACCTGCACTTACGAAGGGGGTAGGCAGCTGTATATCAGGGAGTAAACCTTCTGAGAATAAAAACAGCTGGAGCTTGTTAAGGTAATTACACAGGGGAAAGGATAATGTACTGGGAACTCCTCAGAAGAATCTGATTTGTGGTGAGGGGAGAGAGATAAAAGCTCATTTAGGAACGACATGAACATGCTGCGTAGGTAGCTGTTTATCAGTAAATATCTCCACTGAGATTAAGAAAAGCAGTAGCTTAATAAATTAAGTACTTCCTGGTATGGTTACTGTACTGGTAACTCCCCAAAAGAATCTGGATTGTGGTGAGGGAACAGAGAAAAAAGCTCATTTAGGACCTGCACTTACGAAGGGGGTAGGCAGCTGTATATCAGGGAGTAAACCTTCTGAGAATAAAAACAGCTGGAGCTTGTTAAGGTAATTACACAGGGGAAAGGATAATGTACTGGGAACTCCTCAGAAGAATCTGATTTGTGGTGAGGGGAGAGAGATAAAAGCTCATTTAGGAACGACATGAACATGCTGCGTAGGTAGCTGTTTATCAGTAAATATCTCCACTGAGATTAAGAAAAGCAGTAGCTTAATAAATTAAGTACTTCCTGGTATGGTTACTGTACTGGTAACTCCCCAAAAGAATCTGGATTGTGGTGAGGGAACAGAGAAAAAAGCTCATTTAGGACCTGCACTTACGAAGGGGGTAGGCAGCTGTATATCAGGGAGTAAACCTTCTGAGAATAAAAACAGCTGGAGCTTGTTAAGGTAATTACACAGGGGAAAGGATAATGTACTGGGAACTCCTCAGAAGAATCTGATTTGTGGTGAGGGGAGAGAGATAAAAGCTCATTTAGGAACGACATGAACATGCTGCGTAGGTAGCTGTTTATCAGTAAATATCTCCACTGAGATTAAGAAAAGCAGTAGCTTAATAAATTAAGTACTTCCTGGTATGGTTACTGTACTGGTAACTCCCCAAAAGAATCTGGATTGTGGTGAGGGAACAGAGAAAAAAGCTCATTTAGGACCTGCACTTACGAAGGGGGTAGGCAGCTGTATATCAGGGAGTAAACCTTCTGAGAATAAAAACAGCTGGAGCTTGTTAAGGTAATTACACAGGGGAAAGGATAATGTACTGGGAACTCCTCAGAAGAATCTGATTTGTGGTGAGGGGAGAGAGATAAAAGCTCATTTAGGAACGACATGAACATGCTGCGTAGGTAGCTGTTTATCAGTAAATATCTCCACTGAGATTAAGAAAAGCAGTAGCTTAATAAATTAAGTACTTCCTGGTATGGTTACTGTACTGGTAACTCCCCAAAAGAATCTGGATTGTGGTGAGGGAACAGAGAAAAAAGCTCATTTAGGACCTGCACTTACGAAGGGGGTAGGCAGCTGTATATCAGGGAGTAAACCTTCTGAGAATAAAAACAGCTGGAGCTTGTTAAGGTAATTACACAGGGGAAAGGATAATGTACTGGGAACTCCTCAGAAGAATCTGATTTGTGGTGAGGGGAGAGAGATAAAAGCTCATTTAGGAACGACATGAACATGCTGCGTAGGTAGCTGTTTATCAGTAAATATCTCCACTGAGATTAAGAAAAGCAGTAGCTTAATAAATTAAGTACTTCCTGGTATGGTTACTGTACTGGTAACTCCCCAAAAGAATCTGGATTGTGGTGAGGGAACAGAGAAAAAAGCTCATTTAGGACCTGCACTTACGAAGGGGGTAGGCAGCTGTATATCAGGGAGTAAACCTTCTGAGAATAAAAACAGCTGGAGCTTGTTAAGGTAATTACACAGGGGAAAGGATAATGTACTGGGAACTCCTCAGAAGAATCTGATTTGTGGTGAGGGGAGAGAGATAAAAGCTCATTTAGGAACGACATGAACATGCTGCGTAGGTAGCTGTTTATCAGTAAATATCTCCACTGAGATTAAGAAAAGCAGTAGCTTAATAAATTAAGTAATTCCTGGTATGGTTACTGTACTGGTAACTCCCCAAAAGAATCTGGATTGTGGTGAGGGAACAGAGAAAAAAGCTCATTTAGGACCTGCACTTACGAAGGGGGTAGGCAGCTGTATATCAGGGAGTAAACCTTCTGAGAATAAAAACAGCTGGAGCTTGTTAAGGTAATTACACAGGGGAAAGGATAATGTACTGGGAACTCCTCAGAAGAATCTGATTTGTGGTGAGGGGAGAGAGATAAAAGCTCATTTAGGAACGACATGAACATGCTGCGTAGGTAGCTGTTTATCAGTAAATATCTCCACTGAGATTAAGAAAAGCAGTAGCTTAATAAATTAAGTACTTCCTGGTATGGTTACTGTACTGGTAACTCCCCAAAAGAATCTGGATTGGGTGAGGGAACAGAGAAAAAAGCTCATTTAGGACCTGCACTTACGAAGGGGGTAGGCAGCTGTATATCAGGGAGTAAACCTTCTGAGAATAAAAACAGCTGGAGCTTGTTAAGGTAATTACACAGGGGAAAGGATAATGTACTGGGAACTCCTCAGAAGAATCTGATTTGTGGTGAGGGGAGAGAGATAAAAGCTCATTTAGGAACGACATGAACATGCTGCGTACGTAGCTGTTTATCAGTAAATATCTCCACTGAGATTAAGAAAAGCAGTAGCTTAATAAATTAAGTACTTCCTGGTATGGTTACTGTACTGGTAACTCCCCAAAAGAATCTGGATTGTGGTGAGGGAACAGAGAAAAAAGCTCATTTAGGACCTGCACTTACGAAGGGGGTAGGCAGCTGTATATCAGGGAGTAAACCTTCTGAGAATAAAAACAGCTGGAGCTTGTTAAGGTAATTACACAGGGGAAAGGATAATGTACTGGGAACTCCTCAGAAGAATCTGATTTGTGGTGAGGGGAGAGAGATAAAAGCTCATTTAGGAACGACATGAACATGCTGCGTAGGTAGCTGTTTATCAGTAAATATCTCCACTGAGATTAAGAAAAGCAGTAGCTTAATAAATTAAGTACTTCCTGGTATGGTTACTGTACTGGTAACTCCCCAAAAGAATCTGGATTGTGGTGAGGGAACAGAGAAAAAAGCTCATTTAGGACCTGCACTTACGAAGGGGGTAGGCAGCTGTATATCAGGGAGTAAAACTTCTGAGAATAAAAACAGCTGGAGCTTGTTAAGGTAATTACACAGGGGAAAGGATAATGTACTGGGAACTCCTCAGAAGAATCTGATTTGTGGTGAGGGGAGAGAGATAAAAGCTCATTTAGGAACGACATGAACATGCTGCGTAGGTAGCTGTTTATCAGTAAATATCTCCACTGAGATTAAGAAAAGCAGTAGCTTAATAAATTAAGTACTTCCTGGTATGGTTACTGTACTGGTAACTCCCCAAAAGAATCTGGATTGTGGTGAGGGAACAGAGAAAAAAGCTCATTTAGGACCTGCACTTTACGAAGGGGGTAGGCAGCTGTATATCAGGGAGTAAACCTTCTGAGAATAAAAACAGCTGGAGCTTGTTAAGGTAATTACACAGGGGAAAGGATAATGTACTGGGAACTCCTCAGAAGAATCTGATTTGTGGTGAGGGGAGAGAGATAAAAGCTCATTTAGAACGACATGAACATGCTGCGTAGGTAGCTGTTTATCAGTAAATATCTCCACTGAGATTAAGAAAAGCAGTAGCTTAATAAATTAAGTACTTCCTGGTATGGTTACTGTACTGGTAACTCCCCAAAAGAATCTGGATTGTGGTGAGGGAACAGAGAAAAAAGCTCATTTAGGACCTGCACTTACGAAGGGGGTAGGCAGCTGTATATCAGGGAGTAAACCTTCTGAGAATAAAAACAGCTGGAGCTTGTTAAGGTAATTACACAGGGGAAAGGATAATGTACTGGGAACTCCTCAGAAGAATCTGATTTGTGGTGAGGGGAGAGAGATAAAAGCTCATTTAGGAACGACATGAACATGCTGCGTAGGTAGCTGTTTATCAGTAAATATCTCCACTGAGATTAAGAAAAGCAGTAGCTTAATAAATTAAGTACTTCCTGGTATGGTTACTGTACTGGTAACTCCCCAAAAGAATCTGGATTGTGGTGAGGGAACAGAGAAAAAAGCTCATTTAGGACCTGCACTTACGAAGGGGGTAGGCAGCTGTATATCAGGGAGTAAACCTTCTGAGAATAAAAACAGCTGGAGCTTGTTAAGGTAATTACACAGGGGAAAGGATAATGTACTGGGAACTCCTCAGAAGAATCTGATTTGTGGTGAGGGGAGAGAGATAAAAGCTCATTTAGGAACGACATGAACATGCTGCGTAGGTAGCTGTTTATCAGTAAATATCTCCACTGAGATTAAGAAAAGCAGTAGCTTAATAAATTAAGTACTTCCTGGTATGGTTACTGTACTGGTAACTCCCCAAAAGAATCTGGATTGTGGTGAGGGAACAGAGAAAAAAGCTCATTTAGGACCTGCACTTACGAAGGGGGTAGGCAGCTGTATATCAGGGAGTAAACCTTCTGAGAATAAAAACAGCTGGAGCTTGTTAAGGTAATTACACAGGGGAAAGGATAATGTACTGGGAACTCCTCAGAAGAATCTGATTTGTGGTGAGGGGAGAGAGATAAAAGCTCATTTAGGAACGACATGAACATGCTGCGTAGGTAGCTGTTTATCAGTAAATATCTCCACTGAGATTAAGAAAAGCAGTAGCTTAATAAATTAAGTACTTCCTGGTATGGTTACTGTACTGGTAACCCCCAAAAGAATCTGGATTGTGGTGAGGGAACAGAGAAAAAAGCTCATTTAGGACCTGCACTTACGAAGGGGGTAGGCAGCTGTATATCAGGGAGTAAACCTTCTGAGAATAAAAACAGCTGGAGCTTGTTAAGGTAATTACACAGGGGAAAGGATAATGTACTGGGAACTCCTCAGAAGAATCTGATTTGTGGTGAGGGGAGAGAGATAAAAGCTCATTTAGGAACGACATGAACATGCTGCGTAGGTAGCTGTTTATCAGTAAATATCTCCACTGAGATTAAGAAAAGCAGTAGCTTAATAAATTAAGACCTTACTGGTATGGTTACTGTACTGGTAACTCCCCAAAAGAATCTGGATTGTGGTGAGGGAACAGAGAAAAAAGCTCATTTAGGACCTGCACTTACGAAGGGGGTAGGCAGCTGTATATCAGGGAGTAAACCTTCTGAGAATAAAAACAGCTGGAGCTTGTTAAGGTAATTACACAGGGGAAAGGATAATGTACTGGGAACTACTCAGAAGAATCTGATTTGTGGTGAGGGGAGAGAGATAAAAGCTCATTTAGGAACGACATGAACATGCTGCGTAGGTAGCAGTTGTTTATCAGTAAATATCTCCACTGAGATTAAGAAAAGCAGTAGCTTAATAAATTAAGTAATTCCTGGTATGGTTACTGTACTGGTCACTCCCCAAAAGAATCTGGATTGTGGTTGAGGGAACAGAGAAAAAAGCTCATTTAGGACCTGCACTTACGAAGGGGGTAGGCAGCTGTATATCAGGGAGTAAACCTTCTGAGAATAAAAACAGCTGGAGCTTGTTAAGGTAATTACACAGGGGAAAGGATAATGTACTGGGAACTCCTCAGAAGAATCTGATTTGTGGTGAGGGGAGAGAGATAAAAGCTCATTTAGGAACGACATGAACATGCTGCGTAGGTAGCTGTTTATCAGTAAATATCTCCACTGAGATTAAGAAAAGCAGTAGCTTAATAAATTAAGTACTTCCTGGTATGGTTACTGTACTGGTAACTCCCCAAAAGAATCTGGATTGTGTGAGGGAACAGAGAAAAAAGCTCATTTAGGACCTGCACTTACGAAGGGGGTAGGCAGCTGTATATCAGGGAGTAAACCTTCTGAGAATAAAAACAGCTGGAGCTTGTTAAGGTAATTACACAGGGGAAAGGATAATGTACTGGGAACTCCTCAGAAGAATCTGATTTGTGGTGAGGGGAGAGAGATAAAAGCTCATTTAGGAACGACATGAACATGCTGCGTACGTAGCTGTTTATCAGTAAATATCTCCACTGAGATTAAGAAAAGCAGTAGCTTAATAAATTAAGTACTTCCTGGTATGGTTACTGTACTGGTAACTCCCCAAAAGAATCTGGATTGTGGTGAGGGAACAGAGAAAAAAGCTCATTTAGGACCTGCACTTACGAAGGGGGTAGGCAGCTGTATATCAGGGAGTAAACCTTCTGAGAATAAAAACAGCTGGAGCTTGTTAAGGTAATTACACAGGGGAAAGGATAATGTACTGGGAACTCCTCAGAAGAATCTGATTTGTGGTGAGGGGAGAGAGATAAAAGCTCATTTAGGAACGACATGAACATGCTGCGTAGGTAGCTGTTTATCAGTAAATATCTCCACTGAGATTAAGAAAAGCAGTAGCTTAATAAATTAAGTACTTCCTGGTATGGTTACTGTACTGGTAACTCCCCAAAAGAATCTGGATTGTGGTGAGGGAACAGAGAAAAAAGCTCATTTAGGACCTGCACTTACGAAGGGGGTAGGCAGCTGTATATCAGGGAGTAAACCTTCTGAGAATAAAAACAGCTGGAGCTTGTTAAGGTAATTACACAGGGGAAAGGATAATGTACTGGGAACTCCTCAGAAGAATCTGATTTGTGGTGAGGGGAGAGAGATAAAAGCTCATTTAGGAACGACATGAACATGCTGCGTAGGTAGCTGTTTATCAGTAAATATCTCCACTGAGATTAAGAAAAGCAGTAGCTTAATAAATTAAGTACTTCCTGGTATGGTTACTGTACTGGTAACTCCCCAAAAGAATCTGGATTGTGGTGAGGGAACAGAGAAAAAAGCTCATTTAGGACCTGCACTTACGAAGGGGGTAGGCAGCTGTATATCAGGGAGTAAACCTTCTGAGAATAAAAACAGCTGGAGCTTGTTAAGGTAATTACACAGGGGAAAGGATAATGTACTGGGAACTCCTCAGAAGAATCTGATTTGTGGTGAGGGGAGAGAGATAAAAGCTCATTTAGGAACGACATGAACATGCTGCGTAGGTAGCTGTTTATCAGTAAATATCTCCACTGAGATTAAGAAAAGCAGTAGCTTAATAAATTAAGTACTTCCTGGTATGGTTACTGTACTGGTAACTCCCCAAAAGAATCTGGATTGTGGTGAGGGAACAGAGAAAAAAGCTCATTTAGGACCTGCACTTACGAAGGGGGTAGGCAGCTGTATATCAGGGAGTAAACCTTCTGAGAATAAAAACAGCTGGAGCTTGTTAAGGTAATTACACAGGGGAAAGGATAATGTACTGGGAACTCCTCAGAAGAATCTGATTTGTGGTGAGGGGAGAGAGATAAAAGCTCATTTAGGAACGACATGAACATGCTGCGTAGGTAGCTGTTTATCAGTAAATATCTCCACTGAGATTAAGAAAAGCAGTAGCTTAATAAATTAAGTACTTCCTGGTATGGTTACTGTACTGGTAACTCCCCAAAAGAATCTGGATTGTGGTGAGGGAACAGAGAAAAAAGCTCATTTAGGACCTGCACTTACGAAGGGGGTAGGCAGCTGTATATCAGGGAGTAAACCTTCTGAGAATAAAAACAGCTGGAGCTTGTTAAGGTAATTACACAGGGGAAAGGATAATGTACTGGGAACTCCTCAGAAGAATCTGATTTGTGGTGAGGGGAGAGAGATAAAAGCTCATTTAGGAACGACATGAACATGCTGCGTAGGTAGCTGTTTATCAGTAAATATCTCCACTGAGATTAAGAAAAGCAGTAGCTTAATAAATTAAGTACTTCCTGGTATGGTTACTGTACTGGTAACTCCCCAAAAGAATCTGGATTGTGGTGAGGGAACAGAGAAAAAAGCTCATTTAGGACCTGCACTTACGAAGGGGGTAGGCAGCTGTATATCAGGGAGTAAACCTTCTGAGAATAAAAACAGCTGGAGCTTGTTAAGGTAATTACACAGGGGAAAGGATAATGTACTGGGAACTCCTCAGAAGAATCTGATTTGTGGTGAGGGGAGAGAGATAAAAGCTCATTTAGGAACGACATGAACATGCTGCGTAGGTAGCTGTTTATCAGTAAATATCTCCACTGAGATTAAGAAAAGCAGTAGCTTAATAAATTAAGTACTTCCTGGTATGGTTACTGTACTGGTAACTCCCCAAAAGAATCTGGATTGTGGTGAGGGAACAGAGAAAAAAGCTCATTTAGGACCTGCACTTACGAAGGGGGTAGGCAGCTGTATATCAGGGAGTAAACCTTCTGAGAATAAAAACAGCTGGAGCTTGTTAAGGTAATTACACAGGGGAAAGGATAATGTACTGGGAACTCCTCAGAAGAATCTGATTTGTGGTGAGGGGAGAGAGATAAAAGCTCATTTAGGAACGACATGAACATGCTGCGTAGGTAGCTGTTTATCAGTAAATATCTCCACTGAGATTAAGAAAAGCAGTAGCTTAATAAATTAAGTACTTCCTGGTATGGTTACTGTACTGGTAACTCCCCAAAAGAATCTGGATTGTGGTGAGGGAACAGAGAAAAAAGCTCATTTAGGACCTGCACTTACGAAGGGGGTAGGCAGCTGTATATCAGGGAGTAAACCTTCTGAGAATAAAAACAGCTGGAGCTTGTTAAGGTAATTACACAGGGGAAAGGATAATGTACTGGGAACTCCTCAGAAGAATCTGATTTGTGGTGAGGGGAGAGAGATAAAAGCTCATTTAGGAACGACATGAACATGCTGCGTAGGTAGCTGTTTATCAGTAAATATCTCCACTGAGATTAAGAAAAGCAGTAGCTTAATAAATTAAGTACTTCCTGGTATGGTTACTGTACTGGTAACTCCCCAAAAGAATCTGGATTGTGGTGAGGGAACAGAGAAAAAAGCTCATTTAGGACCTGCACTTACGAAGGGGGTAGGCAGCTGTATATCAGGGAGTAAACCTTCTGAGAATAAAAACAGCTGGAGCTTGTTAAGGTAATTACACAGGGGAAAGGATAATGTACTGGGAACTCCTCAGAAGAATCTGATTTGTGGTGAGGGGAGAGAGATAAAAGCTCATTTAGGAACGACATGAACATGCTGCGTAGGTAGCTGTTTATCAGTAAATATCTCCACTGAGATTAAGAAAAGCAGTAGCTTAATAAATTAAGTACTTCCTGGTATGGTTACTGTACTGGTAACTCCCCAAAAGAATCTGGATTGTGGTGAGGGAACAGAGAAAAAAGCTCATTTAGGACCTGCACTTACGAAGGGGGTAGGCAGCTGTATATCAGGGAGTAAACCTTCTGAGAATAAAAACAGCTGGAGCTTGTTAAGGTAATTACACAGGGGAAAGGATAATGTACTGGGAACTCCTCAGAAGAATCTGATTTGTGGTGAGGGGAGAGAGATAAAAGCTCATTTAGGAACGACATGAACATGCTGCGTAGGTAGCTGTTTATCAGTAAATATCTCCACTGAGATTAAGAAAAGCAGTAGCTTAATAAATTAAGTACTTCCTGGTATGGTTACTGTACTGGTCACTCCCCAAAAGAATCTGGATTGTGGAGAGGAACAGAGAAAAAAGCTCATTTAGGACCTGCACTTACGAAGGGGGTAGGCAGCTGTATATCAGGGAGTAAACCTTCTGAGAATAAAAACAGCTGGAGCTTGTTAAGGTAATTACACAGGGGAAAGGATAATGTACTGGGAACTCCTCAGAAGAATCTGATTTGTGGTGAGGGGAGAGAGATAAAAGCTCATTATAGGAACGACATGAACATGCTGCGTAGGTAGCTGTTTATCAGTAAATATCTCCACTGAGATTAAGAAAAGCAGTAGCTTAATAAATTAAGTACTTCCTGGTATGGTTACTGTACTGGTAACTCCCCAAAAGAATCTGGATTGTGGTGAGGGAACAGAGAAAAAAGCTCATTTAGGACCTGCACTTACGAAGGGGGTAGGCAGCTGTATATCAGGGAGTAAACCTTCTGAGAATAAAAACAGCTGGAGCTTGTTAAGGTAATTACACAGGGGAAAGGATAATGTACTGGGAACTCCTCAGAAGAATCTGATTTGTGGTGAGGGGAGAGAGATAAAAGCTCATTTAGGAACGACATGAACATGCTGCGTAGGTAGCAGTTTATCAGTAAATATCTCCACTGAGATTAAGAAAAGCAGTAGCTTAATAAATTAAGTAATTCCTGGTATGGTTACTGTACTGGTCACTCCCCAAAAGAATCTGGATTGTGGTTCGGGAACAGAGAAAAAAGCTCATTTAGGACCTGCACTTACGAAGGGGGTAGGCAGCTGTATATCAGGGAGTAAACCTTCTGAGAATAAAAACAGCTGGAGCTTGTTAAGGTAATTACACAGGGGAAAGGATAATGTACTGGGAACTCCTCAGAAGAATCTGATTTGTGGTGAGTGGAGAGAGATAAAAGCTCATTTAGGAACGACATGAACATGCTGCGTAGGTAGCTGTTTATCAGTAAATATCTCCACTGAGATTAAGAAAAGCAGTAGCTTAATAAATTAAGTACTTCCTGGTATGGTTACTGTACTGGTAACTCCCCAAAAGAATCTGGATTGTGATGAGGGAACAGAGAAAAAAGCTCATTTAGGACCTGCACTTACGAAGGGGGTAGGCAGCTGTATATCAGGGAGTAAATCTTCTGAGAATAAAAACAGCTGGAGCTTGTTAAGGTAATTACACAGGGGAAAAAGGAAGTACTGGGAACTCCTCAGAAGAATCTGATTTGTGGTGAGGGGAGAGAGATAAAAGCTCATTTAGGAACGACATGAACATGCTGCATACGTAGCTGTTTATCAGTAAATATCTCCACTGAGATTAAGAAAAGCAGTAGCTTAATAAATTAAGTACTTCCTGGTATGGTTACTGTACTGGTCACTCCCCAAAAGAATCTGGATTGTGGTGAGGGAACAGAGAAAAAAGCTCATTTAGGACCTGCACTTACGAAGGGGGTAGGCAGCTGTATATCAGGGAGTAAACCTTCTGAGAATAAAAACAGCTGGAGCTTGTTAAGGTAATTACACAGGGGAAAGGATAATGTACTGGGAACTCCTCAGAAGAATCTGATTTGTGGTGAGGGGAGAGAGATAAAAGCTCATTTAGGACGACATGAACATGCTGCGTAGGTAGCTGTTTATCAGTAAATATCTCCACTGAGATTAAGAAAAGCAGTAGCTTAATAAATTAAGTACTTCCTGGTATGGTTACTGTACTGGTAACTCCCCAAAAGAATCTGGATTGTGGTGAGGGAACAGAGAAAAAAGCTCATTTAGGACCTGCACTTACGAAGGGGGTAGGCAGCTGTATATCAGGGAGTAAACCTTCTGAGAATAAAAACAGCTGGAGCTTGTTAAGGTAATTACACAGGGGAAAGGATAATGTACTGGGAACTCCTCAGAAGAATCTGATTTGTGGTGAGGGGAGAGAGATAAAAGCTCATTTAGGAACGACATGAACATGCTGCGTAGGTAGCTGTTTATCAGTAAATATCTCCACTGAGATTAAGAAAAGCAGTAGCTTAATAAATTAAGTACTTCCTGGTATGGTTACTGTACTGGTCACTCCCCAAAAGAATCTGGATTGTGGTGAGGGAACAGAGAAAAAAGCTCATTTAGGACCTGCACTTACGAAGGGGGTAGGCAGCTGTATATCAGGGAGTAAACCTTCTGAGAATAAAAACAGCTGGAGCTTGTTAAGGTAATTACACAGGGGAAAGGATAATGTACTGGGAACTCCTCAGAAGAATCTGATTTGTGGTGAGGGGAGAGAGATAAAAGCTCATTTGGGAACGACATGAACATGCTGCGTAGGTAGCTGTTTATCAGTAAATATCTCCACTGAGATTAAGAAAAGCAGTAGCTTAATAAATTAAGTACTTCCTGGTATGGTTACTGTACTGGTAACTCCCCAAAAGAATCTGGATTGTGGTGAGGGAACAGAGAAAAAAGCTCATTTAGGACCTGCACTTACGAAGGGGGTAGGCAGCTGTATATCAGGGAGTAAACTTCTGAGAATAAAAACAGCTGGAGCTTGTTAAGGTAATTACACAGGGGAAAAAGGATAATGTACTGGGAACTCCTCAGAAGAATCTGATTTGTGGTGAGGGGAGAGAGATAAAAGCTCATTTAGGACGACATGAACATGCTGCATAGGTAGCTGTTTATCAGTAAATATCTCCACTGAGATTAAGAAAAGCAGTAGCTTAATAAATTAAGTACTTCCTGGTATGGTTACTGTACTGGTAACTCCCCAAAAGAATCTGGATTGTGGAGGGAACAGAGAAAAAAGCTCATTTAGGACCTGCACTTACGAAGGGGGTAGGCAGCTGTATATCAGGGAGTAAACCTTCTGAGAATAAAAACAGCTGGAGCTTGTTAAGGTAATTACACAGGGGAAAGGATAATGTACTGGGAACTCCTCAGAAGAATCTGATTTGTGGTGAGGGGAGAGAGATAAAAGCTCATTTAGGAACGACATGAACATGCTGCGTAGGTAGCTGTTTATCAGTAAATATCTCCACTGAGATTAAGAAAAGCAGTAGCTTAATAAATTAAGTACTTCCTGGTATGGTTACTGTACTGGTAACTCCCCAAAAGAATCTGGATTGTGGTGAGGGAACAGAGAAAAAAGCTCATTTAGGACCTGCACTTACGAAGGGGGTAGGCAGCTGTATATCAGGGAGTAAACCTTCTGAGAATAAAAACAGCTGGAGCTTGTTAAGGTAATTACACAGGGGAAAGGATAATGTACTGGGAACTCCTCAGAAGAATCTGATTTGTGGTGAGGGGAGAGAGATAAAAGCTCATTTAGGAACGACATGAACATGCTGCGTAGGTAGCTGTTTATCAGTAAATATCTCCACTGAGATTAAGAAAAGCAGTAGCTTAATAAATTAAGTACTTCCTGGTATGGTTACTGTACTGGTAACTCCCAAAAGAATCTGGATTGTGGTGAGGAAACAGAGAAAAAAGCTCATTTAGGACCTGCACTTACGAAGGGGGTAGGCAGCTGTATATCAGGGAGTAAACCTTCTGAGAATAAAAACAGCTGGAGCTTGTTAAGGTAATTACACAGGGGAAAGGATAATGTACTGGGAACTCCTCAGAAGAATCTGATTTGTGGTGAGGGGAGAGAGATAAAAGCTCATTTAGGAACGACATGAACATGCTGCGTAGGTAGCTGTTTATCAGTAAATATCTCCACTGAGATTAAGAAAAGCAGTAGCTTAATAAATTAAGACCTTACTGGTATGGTTACTGTACTGGTAACTCCCCAAAAGAATCTGGATTGTGGTGAGGGAACAGAGAAAAAAGCTCATTTAGGACCTGCACTTACGAAGGGGGTAGGCAGCTGTATATCAGGGAGTAAACCTTCTGAGAATAAAAACAGCTGGAGCTTGTTAAGGTAATTACACATTGGAAAGGATAATGTACTGGGAACTACTCAGAAGAATCTGATTTGTGGTGAGGGGAGAGAGATAAAAGCTCATTTAGGAACGACATGAACATGCTGCGTAGGTAGCTGTTTATCAGTAAATATCTCCACTGAGATTAAGAAAAGCAGTAGCTTAATAAATTAAGTACTTCCTGGTATGGTTACTGTACTGGTCACTCCCCAAAAGAATCTGGATTGTGGTGAGGGAACAGAGAAAAAAGCTCATTTAGGACCTGCACTTACGAAGGGGGTAGGCAGCTGTATATCAGGGAGTAAACCTTCTGAGAATAAAAACAGCTGGAGCTTGTTAAGGTAATTACACAGGGGAAAGGATAATGTACTGGGAACAATCCTCAGAAGAATCTGATTTGTGGTGAGGGGAGAGAGATAAAAGCTCATTTAGGAACGACATGAACATGCTGCGTAGGTAGCTGTTTATCAGTAAATATCTCCACTGAGATTAAGAAAAGCAGTAGCTTAATAAATTAAGTACTTCCTGGTATGGTTACTGTACTGGTAACTCCCCAAAAGAATCTGGATTGTGTGAGGGAACAGAGAAAAAAGCTCATTTAGGACCTGCACTTACGAAGGGGGTAGGCAGCTGTATATCAGGGAGTAAACCTTCTGAGAATAAAAACAGCTGGAGCTTGTTAAGGTAATTACACAGGGGAAAGGATAATGTACTGGGAACTCCTCAGAAGAATCTGATTTGTGGTGAGGGGAGAGAGATAAAAGCTCATTTAGGAACGACATGAACATGCTGCGTAGGTAGCTGTTTATCAGTAAATATCTCCACTGAGATTAAGAAAAGCAGTAGCTTAATAAATTAAGTACTTCCTGGTATGGTTACTGTACTGGTAACTCCCCAAAAGAATCTGGATTGTGGTGAGGGAACAGAGAAAAAAGCTCATTTAGGACCTGCACATTACGAAGGGGGTAGGCAGCTGTATATCAGGGAGTAAACCTTCTGAGAATAAAAACAGCTGGAGCTTGTTAAGGTAATTACACAGGGGAAAGGATAATGTACTGGGAACTCCTCAGAAGAATCTGATTTGTGGTGAGGGGAGAGAGATAAAAGCTCATTTAGGAACGACATGAACATGCTGCGTAGGTAGCTGTTTATCAGTAAATATCTCCACTGAGATTAAGAAAAGCAGTAGCTTAATAAATTAAGTACTTCCTGGTATGGTTACTGTACTGGTAACTCCCCAAAAGAATCTGGATTGTGGTGAGGGAACAGAGAAAAAAGCTCATTTAGGACCTGCACTTACGAAGGGGGTAGGCAGCTGTATATCAGGGAGTAAACCTTCTGAGAATAAAAACAGCTGGAGCTTGTTAAGGTAATTACACAGGGGAAAAGATGAAGTACTGGGAACTCCTCAGAAGAATCTGATTTGTGGTGAGGGGAGAGAGATAAAAGCTCATTTAGGAACGACATGAACATGCTGCGTAGGTAGCTGTTTATCAGTAAATATCTCCACTGAGATTAAGAAAAGCAGTAGCTTAATAAATTAAGTACTTCCTGGTATGGTTACTGTACTGGTAACTCCCCAAAAGAATCTGGATTGTGGTGAGGGAACAGAGAAAAAAGCTCATTTAGGACCTGCACTTACGAAGGGGGTAGGCAGCTGTATATCAGGGAGTAAACCTTCTGAGAATAAAAACAGCTGGAGCTTGTTAAGGTAATTACACAGGGGAAAGGATAATGTACTGGGAACTCCTCAGAAGAATCTGATTTGTGGTGAGGGGAGAGAGATAAAAGCTCATTTAGGAACGACATGAACATGCTGCGTAGGTAGCTGTTTATCAGTAAATATCTCCACTGAGATTAAGAAAAGCAGTAGCTTAATAAATTAAGTACTTCCTGGTATGGTTACTGTACTGGTAACTCCCCAAAAGAATCTGGATTGTGGTGAGGGAACAGAGAAAAAAGCTCATTTAGGACCTGCACTTACGAAGGGGGTAGGCAGCTGTATATCAGGGAGTAAACCTTCTGAGAATAAAAACAGCTGGAGCTTGTTAAGGTAATTACACAGGGGAAAGGATAATGTACTGGGAACTCCTCAGAAGAATCTGATTTGTGGTGAGGGGAGAGAGATAAAAGCTCATTTAGGAACGACATGAACATGCTGCGTAGGTAGCTGTTTATCAGTAAATATCTCCACTGAGATTAAGAAAAGCAGTAGCTTAATAAATTAAGTACTTCCTGGTATGGTTACTGTACTGGTAACTCCCCAAAAGAATCTGGATTGTGGTGAGGGAACAGAGAAAAAAGCTCATTTAGGACCTGCACTTACGAAGGGGGTAGGCAGCTGTATATCAGGGAGTAAACCTTCTGAGAATAAAAACAGCTGGAGCTTGTTAAGGTAATTACACAGGGGAAAGGATAATGTACTGGGAACTTCAGAAGAATCTGATTTGTGGTGAGGGGAGAGAGATAAAAGCTCATTTAGGAACGACATGAACATGCTGCGTAGGTAGCTGTTTATCAGTAAATATCTCCACTGAGATTAAGAAAAGCAGTAGCTTAATAAATTAAGTACTTCCTGGTATGGTTACTGTACTGGTAACTCCCCAAAAGAATCTGGATTGTGGTGAGGGAACAGAGAAAAAAGCTCATTTAGGACCTGCACTTACGAAGGGGGTAGGCAGCTGTATATCAGGGAGTAAACCTTCTGAGAATAAAAACAGCTGGAGCTTGTTAAGGTAATTACACAGGGGAAAGGATAATGTACTGGGAACTCCTCAGAAGAATCTGATTTGTGGTGAGGGGAGAGAGATAAAAGCTCATTTAGGAACGACATGAACATGCTGCGTAGGTAGCTGTTTATCAGTAAATATCTCCACTGAGATTAAGAAAAGCAGTAGCTTAATAAATTAAGTACTTCCTGGTATGGTTACTGTACTGGTAACTCCCCAAAAGAATCTGGATTGTGGTGAGGGAACAGAGAAAAAAGCTCATTTAGGACCTGCACTTACGAAGGGGGTAGGCAGCTGTATATCAGGGAGTAAACCTTCTGAGAATAAAAACAGCTGGAGCTTGTTAAGGTAATTACACAGGGGAAAGATAATGTACTGGGAACTCCTCAGAAGAATCTGATTTGTGGTGAGGGGAGAGAGATAAAAGCTCATTTAGGAACGACATGAACATGCTGCGTACGTAGCTGTTTATCAGTAAATATCTCCACTGAGATTAAGAAAAGCAGTAGCTTAATAAATTAAGTACTTCCTGGTATGGTTACTGTACTGGTAACTCCCCAAAAGAATCTGGATTGTGGTGAGGGAACAGAGAAAAAAGCTCATTTAGGACCTGCACTTACGAATGGGGTAGGCAGCTGTATATCAGGGAGTAAACCTTCTGAGAATAAAAACAGCTGGAGCTTGTTAAGGTAATTACACAGGGGAAAGGATAATGTACTGGGAACTCCTCAGAAGAATCTGATTTGTGGTGAGGGGAGAGAGATAAAAGCTCATTTAGGAACGACATGAACATGCTGCGTACGTAGCTGTTTATCAGTAAATATCTCCACTGAGATTAAGAAAAGCAGTAGCTTAATAAATTAAGTACTTCCTGGTATGGTTACTGTACTGGTCACTCCCAAAAGAATCTGGATTGTGGTGAGGGAACAGAGAAAAAAGCTCATTTAGGACCTGCACTTACGAAGGGGGTAGGCAGCTGTATATCAGGGAGTAAACCTTCTGAGAATAAAAACAGCTGGAGCTTGTTAAGGTAATTACACAGGGGAAAGGATAATGTACTGGGAACTCCTCAGAAGAATCTGATTTGTGGTGAGGGGAGAGAGATAAAAGCTCATTTAGGAACGACATGAACATGCTGCGTAGGTAGCTGTTTATCAGTAAATATCTCCACTGAGATTAAGAAAAGCAGTAGCTTAATAAATTAAGTACTTCCTGGTATGGTTACTGTACTGGTCACTCCCCAAAAGAATCTGGATTGTGGTGAGGGAACAGAGAAAAAAGCTCATTTAGGACCTGCACTTACGAAGGGGGTAGGCAGCTGTATATCAGGGAGAAACCTTCTGAGAATAAAAACAGCTGGAGCTTGTTAAGGTAATTACACAGGGGAAAGGATAATGTACTGGGAACTCCTCAGAAGAATCTGATTTGTGGTGAGGGGAGAGAGATAAAAGCTCATTTAGGAACGACATGAACATGCTGCGTAGGTAGCTGTTTATCAGTAAATATCTCCACTGAGATTAAGAAAAGCAGTAGCTTAATAAATTAAGTACTTCCTGGTATGGTTACTGTACTGGTCACTCCCAAAAGAATCTGGATTGTGGTGTGGGAACAGAGAAAAAAGCTCATTTAGGACCTGCACTTACGAAGGGGGTAGGCAGCTGTATATCAGGGAGTAAACCTTCTGAGAATAAAAACAGCTGGAGCTTGTTAAGGTAATTACACAGGGGAAAGGATAATGTACTGGGAACTCCTCAGAAGAATCTGATTTGTGGTGAGGGGAGAGAGATAAAAGCTCATTTAGGAACGACATGAACATGCTGCGTAGGTAGCTGTTTATCAGTAAATATCTCCACTGAGATTAAGAAAAGCAGTAGCTTAATAAATTAAGTACTTCCTGGTATGGTTACTGTACTGGTAACTCCCCAAAAGAATCTGGATTGTGGTGAGGGAACAGAGAAAAAAGCTCATTTAGGACCTGCACTTACGAAGGGGGTAGGCAGCTGTATATCAGGGAGTAAACCTTCTGAGAATAAAAACAGCTGGAGCTTGTTAAGGTAATTACACAGGGGAAAGGATAATGTACTGGGAACTCCTCAGAAGAATCTGATTGTGGTGAGGGGAGAGAGATAAAAGCTCATTTAGGAACGACATGAACATGCTGCGTACGTAGCTGTTTATCAGTAAATATCTCCACTGAGATTAAGAAAAGCAGTAGCTTAATAAATTAAGTACTTCCTGGTATGGTTACTGTACTGGTCACTCCACAAAAGAATCTGGATTGTGGTGAGGGAACAGAGAAAAAAGCTCATTTAGGACCTGCACTTACGAAGGGGGTAGGCAGCTGTATATCAGGGAGTAAACCTTCTGAGAATAAAAACAGCTGGAGCTTGTTAAGGTAATTACACAGGGGAAATGATAATGTACTGGGAATTCAGAAGAATCTGATTTGTGGTGAGGGGAGAGAGATAAAAGCTCATTTAGGAACGACATGAACATGCTGCGTAGGTAGCTGTTTATCAGTAAATATCTCCACTGAGATTAAGAAAAGCAGTAGCTTAATAAATTAATTACTTCCTGGAATGGTTACTGTACTGGTAACTCCCCAAAAGAATCTGGATTGTCGTGAGGGAACAGAGAAAAAAGCTCATTTAGGACCTGCACTTTCGAAGGGGGTAGGCAGCTGTATATCAGGGAGTAAACCTTCTGAGAATAAAAACAGCTGGAGCTTGTTAAGGTAATTACACAGGGGAAAGGATAATGTACTGGGAACTCCTCAGAAGAATCTGATTTGTGGTGAGGGGAGAGAGATAAAAGCTCATTTAGGAACGACATGAACATGCTGCGTAGGTAGCTGTTTATCAGTAAATATCTCCACTGAGATTAAGAAAAGCAGTAGCTTAATAAATTAAGTACTTCCTGGTATGGTTACTGTACTGGTAACTCCCCAAAAGAATCTGGATTGTGGTGAGGGAACAGAGAAAAAAGCTCATTTAGGACCTGCACTTACGAAGGGGGTAGGCAGCTGTATATCAGGGAGTAAACCTTCTGAGAATAAAAACAGCTGGAGCTTGTTAAGGTAATTACACAGGGGAAAGGATAATGTACTCGGAAATCCTCAGAAGAATCTGATTTGTGGTGAGGGGAGAGAGATAAAAGCTCATTTAGGAACGACATGAACATGCTGCGTAGGTAGCTGTTTATCAGTAAATATCTCCACTGAGATTAAGAAAAGCAGTAGCTTAATAAATTAAGTACTTCCTGGTATGGTTACTGTACTGGTAACTCCCAAAAGAATCTGGATTGTGGTGAGGGAACAGAGAAAAAAGCTCATTTAGGACCTGCACTTACGAAGGGGGTAGGCAGCTGTATATCAGGGAGTAAACCTTCTGAGAATAAAAACAGCTGGAGCTTGTTAAGGTAATTACACAGGGGAAAAGATGAAGTACTGGGAACTCCTCAGAAGAATCTGATTTGTGGTGAGGGGAGAGAGATAAAAGCTCATTTAGGAACGACATGAACATGCTGCGTAGGTAGCTGTTTATCAGTAAATATCTCCACTGAGATTAAGAAAAGCAGTAGCTTAATAAATTAAGTACTTCCTGGTATGGTTACTGTACTGGTAACTCCCCAAAAGAATCTGGATTGTGGTGAGGGAACAGAGAAAAAAGCTCATTTAGGACCTGCACTACGAAGGGGGTAGGCAGCTGTATATCAGGGAGTAAACCTTCTGAGAATAAAAACAGCTGGAGCTTGTTAAGGTAATTACACAGGGGAAAGGATAATGTACTGGGAACTCCTCAGAAGAATCTGATTTGTGGTGAGGGGAGAGAGATAAAAGCTCATTTAGGAACGACATGAACATGCTGCGTACGTAGCTGTTTATCAGTAAATATCTCCACTGAGATTAAGAAAAGCAGTAGCTTAATAAATTAAGTACTTCCTGGTATGGTTACTGTACTGGTAACTCCCCAAAAGAATCTGGATTGTGGTGAGGGAACAGAGAAAAAAGCTCATTTAGGACCTGCACTTACGAAGGGGGTAGGCAGCTGTATATCAGGGAGTAAACCTTCTGAGAATAAAAACAGCTGGAGCTTGTTAAGGTAATTACACAGGGGAAAGGATAATGTACTGGGAACTCCTCAGAAGAATCTGATTTGTGGTGAGGGGAGAGAGATAAAAGCTCATTAAGGAACGACATGAACATGCTGCGTACGTACCTGTTTATCTGTAAATATCTCCACTGAGTTTAAGAAAAGCAGTAGCTTAATTAATTAAGTACTTCCTGGTATGGTTGCTGTACTGGTAACTCCACAAAAGAATCTGAATTGTGGTGAGGGAACAGAGAAAAAAGCTCATTTAGGACCTGCACTTACGAAGGGGTAGGCAGCTGTATATCAGGGAGTAAACCTTCTGAGAATAAAAACAGCTGGAGCTTGTTAAGGTAAGTACACAAGGGAAAGGATAATGTACTAGGAACAATTCAGAAGAATCTGATTTGTGGTGAGGGGTGAGAGATAAAAGCTCATTTAGGAACGACATGAACATGGTGCGTTGGTAGCTGTTTACCAGTAAATATCTCCACTTAGATTAAGAAAAGCAGTAGCTTAATAAATTAAGTACTTCCTGGTATGGTTACTGTACTGGTAACTCCCCAAAAGAATCTGGATTGCGGTGAGCGAACAGAGAAAATAGCTCATTTAGGACCTGCACTTTCGAAGGGGGTAGGCAGCTGTATATCAGGGAGTAAACCTTCTGAGAATAAAAACAGCTGGAGCTTGTTAAGGTAATTACACAGGGGAAAGGATAAAGTACTGGGAACTCCTCAGAAGAATCTGATTTGTGGTGAGGGGAGAGAGATAAAAGCTCATTTAGGAACGACATGAACATGCTGCATACGTAGCTGTTTATCAGTAAATATCTAAACTGAGATTAAGAAAAGAAGTAGCTTAATAAATTAAGTACATCCTGGTATGGTTACTGTACTGGTAACTCCCCAAAAGAATCTGGAATGTGGTGACGGAACAGAGAAAAAAGCTCATTTCGGACCTGCACTTACGAAGGGGGTAGGCAGCTGTATATCAGGGAGTAAACCTTCTGAGAATAAAAACAGCTGGAGATTGTTAAGGTAATTACACAGGGGAAAGGATAATGTACTGGGTACTCCTCAGAAGAATCTGATTCGTGGTGAGGGGAGAGAGATAAAAGCTCATTTAGGAACGACATGAACATGCTGCGTAGGTAGCTGTTTATCAGTAAATATCTCCACTGAGATTAAGAAAAGCAGTAGCTTAATAAATTAATTACTTCCTGGAATGGTTACTGTATTGGTAACTCCCCAAAAGAATCTGGATTGTGGTGAGGGAACAGAGAAAAAAGCTCATTTAGGACCTGCACTATCGAAGGGGGTAGGCAGCTGTATATCAGGGAGTAAACCTTCTGAGAATAAAACAGCTGGAGCTTGTTAAGGTAATTACACAGAGGAAAGGATAATGTACTGGGAACTCCTCAGAAGAATCTGATTTGTGGTGAGGGGAGAGAGATAAAAGCTCATTTAGGAACGACATGAACATGCTGCGTAGGTAGCTGTTTATCAGTAAATATCTCCACTGAGATTAAGAAAAGCAGTAGCTTGGCTGGGGATATGGCCTAGTGGCAAGAGTGCCTCCCTCGTATACATGACCCTGGGTTCGATCCCCAGCACCACATATACAGAAAATGGCCAGAAGTGGCGCTGCGGCTCAAGTGGCAGAGTGCTAGCCTTGAGCAAAAAGAAGCCAGGGACAGTGCTCAGGCCCTGAGTCAAAGTCCCAGGACTGGCCAAAAAAAAAAAAAAAAAAAAAAAGGAAAAGCAGTAGCTTAGTAAATTAAGTACTTCCTGGTATGGTTACTCTACTGGTAACTCCCCAAAAGAATCTGGATTGTGGTGAGGGAACAGAGAAAAAAGCTCATTTAGGACCTGCACTTACGAAGGGGGTAGGCAGCTGTATATCAGGGAGTAAACCTTCTGAGAATAAAAACAGCTGGAGCTTGTTAAGGTAATTACACAGGGGAAAGGGTAATGTACTGGGAACTCCTCAGAAGAATCTGATTTGTGGTGAGGGGAGAGAGATAAATTCTCATTTAGGAACGACAGGAATATGCTGCGTAGGTGGCTGTTTATCAGTAAATATCTCCACTGAGATTAAGAAAAGCAGTAGCTTAATAAATTAAGTACTTCCTGGTATGGTTACTGTACTGGTAACTCCCAAAAGAATCTGGATTGTGGTGAGGAACAGAGAAAAAAGCTCATTTAGGACCGGCACTTACGAAGGGGGTAGGCAGCTGTATATCAGGGAGTAAACCTTCTGAGAATAAAAACAGCTGGTGCTTGTTAAGGTAATTACACAGGGGAAAGGATAATGTACTGGGAACTCCTCAGAAGAATCTGATTTGTGGTGAGGGGTGAGAGATAAATGCAAATTTAGGAACGACATCAACATGCTGCATAGGTAGCTGTTTATCAGTAAATATCTCCACTGAGATTAAGAAAAGCAGTAGCTTAATAAATTAAGTACTTCCTGGTATGGTTACTGTACTGGTAACTCCCCAAAAGAATCTGGATTGTGTTGAGGGAACAGAGAAAAAGCTCATTTAGGACCTGCACTTACGAAGGGGGTAGGCAGCTGTATATCAGGGAGTAAACCTTCTGAGAATAAAAACAGCTGGATCTTGTTAAGGTAATTACACAGGGGAAAGGATAATGTACTGGGAACTCCTCAGAAGAATCTGATTTGTGGTGAGGGGAGAGAGATAAAAGCTCATTTAGGAACGACATGAACATGCTGCGTAGGTAGCTGTTTATCAGTAAATATCTCCACTGAGATTAAGAAAAAGAGTAGCTTAATAAATTAAGTACTTTCTGGTATGGTTACTGTACTGGTAACTCCACAAAAGAATCTTGATTGTGGTGAGGGAACAGAGAAAAAAGCTAATTTAGGAACCTGCCCTTACGAAGGGGGTAGGCAGCTGTATATCAGGGAGTAAACCTTCTGAGAATAAAAACAGCTGGAGCTTGTTAAGGTAATTACACAGGGGAAAGGATAATGTACCGGGAACTCCTCAGAAGAATCTGAATTGTGGTGAGGGGAGGAGAGATAAAAGCTCATTTAGGAACGACATGAACATGCAGCGTAGGTAGCTGTTTATCAGTAAATATCTCCACTGAGATTAAGAAAAGCAGTAGCTTACTAAATTAAGTACTTCCTGGTATGGTTACTGTACTGGTAACTCCCCAAAAGAATCTGGATTGTGGTGAGGGAACAGAGAAAAAAGCTCATTAAGACCTGCAACTTACGAAGGGTGTAGGCAGCTGTATATCAGGGAGTAAACCTTCTGAGAATAAAAACAGCTACAGCTTGTTAAGGTAATTACACAGGGGAAAGGGTAATGTACTGGGAACTCCTCAGAAGAATCTGATTTGTGGTGAGGGGAGAGAGATAAATTCTCATTTAGGAACGACATGAACATGCTGCGTAGGTAGCTGTTTATCAGTAAATATCTCCACTGAGATTAAGAAAAGCAGTAGCTTAATAAATTAAGTACTTCCTGGTATGGTTACTGTACTGGTAACTCACCAAAAGAATCTGGATTGTGGTGAGGGAACAGAGAAAGAAGCTCATTTAGGACCTGCACTACGAAGGGGGTAGGCAGCTGTATATCAGGGAGTATCGCTTCTGAGAATAAAAACATCTGGAGCTTGTTAAGGTAATTACACAGGGGAAAGGATAATGTACTGGGAACTCCTCAGAAGAATCTGATTTGTTGGTGAGGGGAGAGAGATAAAAGCTCATTTAGGAACGACATGAACATGCTGCATACCTAGCTGTTTATAAGTAAATATCTCCACTGAGATTAAGAAAAGCAGTAGCTTAATGAGTTCAGCACCTCCTGGTATGGTTACTGTACTGGTAACTCCCAAAAAGAATCTGGATTGTGGTGAGGGAACAGAGAAAAAAGCTAATTTAGGACCTGCACTTACGAAGGGGGTAGGCAGCTGTATATCAGGGAGTAAACCTTCTGAGAATAAAAACTGCTGGAGCTTGTTTAAGGTAATTACACAGGGGAAAGGATAATGTACTGGGAACTCCTCAGAAGAATCTGATTTGTGGTGAGGGGAGAGAGATAAAAGCTCATTTAGGAACGACATGAACATGCTGCGTAGGTAGCTGTTTATCAGTAAATATCTCCATTGAGATTAAGAAAAGCAGTAGCTTAATAAATTAAGTACTTCCTGGTATGGTTACTGTACTGGTAACTCTCCAAAAGAATC